>NW_026652291.1:59781737-60048986 GCF_009828535.3 Hylobates moloch | reverse complement strand
AAAAAAAAAAAAAAAAAAAAAAAAAAAAAAACCTAGGGGGCAGAGGTTGCAGTGAACCAAGATTGTACCACTTCGTTCCAGCCTGGGTGAAAGAGTGAAACTCTGTCTCAAAAAAACAAAAAACAAAACAAAACAAAAACTATGAAACGTATATTAAGTTTTAAAATTAAGACAAATTAAAATTACTTGTTTTGTGAAATTTTTTTTTTTTTTTTGAGACGGAGTCTCGCTCTGTCGCCCAGGCGACATTGGCACAGTCTCGGCTCACTGCAAGCTCCACCTCCCAGGTTCACGCCATTCTCCCGCCTCAGCCTTCCGAGTAGCTGGGGCTACAGGAACCCGCCACCATGCCCTCTAATTTTTGTGTTTTTTTGTATTTTCTAGTAGAAATGGGGTTTCACCGTGTTAGCCAGGATGGTCTCGATCTCCTGACCTCGTAATCCGCCCACCTCGGCCTCCCAAAGTGCTGGGATTACAGGTGTGAGCCACCGCTCCTGGCCTGTTTTGTGAATTTTTTTTTTTTTTTTCTTGAGACGGAGTCTTGCTCTGTCGCCTAGGCTGGAGTGCAGTGGCGTGATCTTGGCTCACTGCAAGCTCCAACTTCCGGGTTCACGCCATTCTCCTGCCTCAGCCTCCCGAGTAGCTGGGACTACAGGCGCCCGCCACCACGCCCGGTTAATTTTTTATATTTTTAGTAGAGACGGGGTTTCACCGTGTTAGCCAGGATGGTCTTGATCTCCTGACCTCGTGATCCACCCGCCTCAGCCTCCCAAAGTGCTGGGATTACAGGCGTGAGCCACCGCGCTGGGCCTGTTTTGTGAATTTTTAAAGTGTTATGCCACCCCCTAGTTATAAAGGAAGGCAACTAGGTGTCATAAAAACCAGTTCAGAAGCAGCCCTGCCCATTTCTGCCTTTTCCAGATTCTCCAGCCCTCCTGTCTTTTTATTCAAAAGGCGGGATAAGTCTCACACAAAATATGGTCAGCCCCCAAAGAACTGGGCTCCAGGTGTAGCTCTGTAAGTTATTTACCTTAGCATATTTTGTTTTGTTTGTTTATTTTAGACCCATGGACAGAGGCTTAGCTGAAATTCTGGTCCCTGGATGTGTGGGTGGTCCCTGGGTGTGTGGGTGCTTGAGTGCACTGCTCTCCATAAGGGCAGGACTGATCCCTGATGGTGAAAGAGAATAATTTGTATCAATAAGCCCCATGCCCTAAAAAGGTAGACAAGCCATGTTTCTTTATGTTTGGTTTTCTTTACAATCTAGAATTGTCACCATTTCTTTTTCTTCTACTTATTTAAAAAAAAAATGCTTTGACAGCCTAGGTGGTCATCTATGTGCACTTTGGTATTTTCTGAAGCATTACAATGTAGCCCTAAAATAAATCAGACCACACTAGAGCCCATGATATCATTTCCTTGCCTCTAGAAAGGGCTGAGAATCTAAATATCTCAAGCAAATATCTATTTTTAATTTTTTTAAATTTCAAAATGTTTCAAAACTTCAGAAATGTTGAAAGAATAGTACAACAAATACTCATATAAATATCATATAGATTCACTGTTATTGTTTAACCACAATTGCCTTATCTCTATATGTGTACGTCCATTTATTTATTAGTATATATTTACTTTCCCAAACCATTTGAAAGTAAGTAATGGAGATCATGATACGTTACCACTAAATGTGTCTCCTAAGAAGTAAGATATTCTCGGCCGGGCGCGGTGACTCATGCCTGTAATCCTAGCACTTTGGAAGGCCGAGGCGGTGGTTCGCCTGAGGTCAGGAGTTCAGGACTAGCCTGGCCAACATGGTGAAACCCTGTCTCTACTAAAAATACAAAAATTAGCCAGGTGTGGTGGCGCATGCCTGTAGTCCCAGCTACTCAGGAGGCTGAGATAAGAGAATCACTTGAACCCGGGAGGTGGAGGTTGCAGTGAACTGAGATCATCTCACTGCACTCCAGCCTGGGTGACAGAGCAAGACTCCATCTCGAGGGAGAAAAAAAAGAAAGAAAAGGGATAATTAAGAAGAAATGGTGTCTTAGGGCCAGGCACGGTGGCTCATGCCTGTAATCCCCGCACTTTGGGAGGCCAAGGCCGGTGGATTACTTGAGATCAGGAGTTGGAGACCAGCCTGGCCCAACATGGCAAAACCCTATCTCTACTAAAAATACAAAAATTAGCCAGGCGGGCGTGGTGGTGCACGCCTGTAATCCCAGCTACTCTGGAGGCTGAGGCAAGAGAATGGCTTGAACCTAGGAGGCGGAAGTTATAGTGAACCATGATCATACCACTGCACTCCAGCCTGGACGACAGAGTAAGACTCTGTCTCAAAAAAAAAAAAGAAAGAAAGAAAGAAAGAACTGGTGTCTTGCTATGTTGCCCAGGCTGGTCTCAAACTCCTGGCCTCAAGGAATCTTCCTGCTTCAGCCTCCCAAAGTGCTGGGATTACAGGTGTGAGCCACTGTGTCTGGCCTCTTTATTATTATTATTTTTAAATCTGTGAAGCTGGGCACGTGGCTCACTCCTGTAATCCCAGCACTTTGGGAGGTCCATATGGGTGGATCACCTGAGGCCAGGAGTTGGAGGCCAGCCTGGCCAATATGGTGAAACCCTGTCTCTACTAAAAATACAAAAATTAGCCAGGCTTGGTGGTGTGCGACTGTAATCCCAGCTACTTGGGAGGTTGAGGCAAGAGAATCACTTGAACCTGGGAGGCAGAGGTTGCAGTGAGCCAAGATGGTGCCATTGCACTCCAGCCTGGGCGACAAGAGCCAAACTGTCTAAACAAACAAACATAAAACTGTGAATGATATTTTATTTAGTCATTTTTGTTTACAATTGAAACTTTGGGAATTCAAAAGTAACATTCTTGCCTTTGAGCTTCTTTCAACCTACAAGAAAAACAATCATCACAAAACTTTCAAATACACACACTCATCTTAAAACCTAATGATTTTGTGAAATTGTGCCCTTTATGTTTTCTATTTGTTTGTTTGTTTTGAGATAGAGTCTCTTGCCCAGCCTGGAGTGCAGTGGCATGATCTTGGCTCTGCAACCTCTCCCTCCCGGGTTCAAGCAATTCTCCTGCCTCAGCCTCCTGAGTAGCTGGGATTACAGGCACCCGTCACCACGCCCAACTAATTTTTTTTTTTTTAGACTGAATCTCGCTCTGTCACACAGGCTGGAGTGCAGTGGCACTATCTCGGCTTACTGCAACCTCTGTCTCCTGAGTTCAAGCGAGTCTCCTGCCTCAGCCTCCCCAGTAGCTGGGATTACAGGCATGCACCACCAGTCCTGGCTAATTTTTGCATTTTTAGTAGAGACGGGGTCTCACCATGTTGGCCAGGCTGGTCTCAAACTCCTGGCCTCAGATGATCCACCCACCTCAGCCTCCCAAAGTGCTGGGATTATAGGTGCATTTATGGTTTTTCTCCTTGGCAACCAGTTACTGTGAAAATCAAGTACTGTGAAGATAGGGACACATCCACAAGTGTCCCAAGACTGAGAACAAGCTCATTTGCAATGTTGTGGGACAGGATTCTGCAGCACTGCACCTAAGTGCTGTGCTCCTTTGCCATGTGGGTGTGTGTGAATCTTTCGTGGTGTTTCTACTGGAAGAGTCAGGACATTATTTGCAATCTGATTTATCTGTTTTCTTGTGATTAGGTTCAGGTTAAGTTTTTTTTTTTTTTCTTTTTTGAGACAGGGTCTTGCTGTGTCATCCAGGCTGGAGTGCAGTGATGTAATCACAGTTCACTGCAGCCTTGACATCCAAAGCTCATGCCATCCTCCTGCCTCAGCCTCCTGAGTAGCTTGGGACTACAAGCGCATGCCACCATGCCCTGCTAATTTTAAAAGATTATTACTTGGTAGAGACAAGATCCCCCTATGTTGCCCCGGCTGGTCTCAAACTCCTGGGCTCAGGGGATCCTCCTGCCTTGGCCTCCCAAAATGCTGGAATTACAGGCATGAGCCACCACATCAGGGCCAAGGTTAAACATTTTTAGCGAGAATATTTCTTAGGCAATTTTGTATACTTCTTATTGTATCACATCAAGAGGCATATAGTGTCAGTTTGTTCTATTATTGGTGACTGCAAGTTTATTCATGTCTGCTAGATGTCTCCATTGTAGAAGTATATTTGCCATTCGTAATTAATTAGTAAACTAATAATAAATACAGTGATTGTTATGGGCTGAAATGTGTTCCCCTAAAACTTATATACTGAAGCCCTAACCTCCAGTACCTCAGGATTCGACTGTATTTGGAGACTGAGTCTTTAAAGAAGTGATTAAGTTAAATGAGGCACTTAGGGTAGAGCCAGTCTGACTGGTGTCCTTGTAAGAAGTGGGAATTTGGGCACAAAGAGATACCTGTGGTGCACAGAGGAAAGACCATGTGAGGATACAGTGAGAAGGCAGCTCTCTGCAAGCCAAGGACTGAGGCTTCAGAAGAAATCAACACTGCTGATACTTTGATCTTGGACCTATAGCCTCCAGAACTGGGAGAAAGTAATTTCTGTTGTTTAAGCCACTCAGACTATGGTGTTTTATTATAGCAGCCTTAGCAAACTAATACAGTGATTATCTTAGATAATGTGAATATCCTGTTCTCCCACAACCTTGCACCTTCCTGTTTTAGCTTTGGGGTTTGCCAAATGGTGATTTTTCAAATTCTGTTATTTCTTCTACATATAATAGCTGGCATCTATCTACTCACTTTTTCTCCTCTTTCCCTTCTTCATTATCTTCTTTACATTTATGTTATTTCTTTTTTTTGAGATGCAGTGTCGCTCTGTCGCCCAGGCTAGAGTGCAGTGGTGCCATCTCAGCTCACTGCAACCTCCGCCTCCTGGGTTCAAGTAATTCTCCTGCCTCAGCCTCCCTAGTAGCTGGGACTACAGGTGCCCACCACCACACCTGGCTAATTTTTGTATTTTTAGTAGAGACGGGGTTTCACCATGTTGGCCAAGCTGGTCTCCAACTCCTGACCTCAGGTGATTCGCCCACTTTGGCCTCCCAAACTGCTGGGATTACAGACATGAGTAAGCCACTGTGCCTGGCCTGTTATGGCATTTTAATTTATTTTGTTTTGTTTTTGACACTTTTTTTTTTTTTTTTACTAATCTTAAGATGTTCCAGTTTCTTCTATAATTTTTATCAAATTTTTGCATCTAACAATCAAATTCAGAATTTTTTTCTTTAAAATTGAATCTACTTTCACTCCTGCTACAATACAAACCCCTTCTTCTCTCTTCCTTGAGGGCTGTTCTCTGCTGCCTGCCGTCTTCCTTTTCTGTTGTTTCCTTTGCATTACCTTCCACCTTTCTGTACCCTTTCTCAACTCTGAATCTCAGCTTTCTCATACTTTCCTCTCAGTGTCTCTTAGGACATATTCTCAGCTGGCTGTAGGATTTACCTTCCGCTCCTGTTCTAAGATGCTCTCCCACGTGTTAACGAATGACTGTCGGAAACAGCTTCCCGGCCTCACTCTAGGGGAAGTTACACTTCACTGTAGGGGAGGCCCCTTTGGGATCTCATTGAACAGAAACAGCTTAAAATAAAAGATCTGCTTGATTCAAAGCCAAATTAGCAATTTTCCTCAATTAACAAGTCATCTGTAAAGTCTAACATTTGAAATTTCAGATATTTTAGAGTTGAAAATTGTAATTTTTAGGTGAAAATGGTACATTTTCTCCCTATTCTCATTACCTAACAGCACACAAGTTCATTACTCAAACCTTCTACTCAAAGATTCTCCTATGACCATGGGGAAAATAGAAATTTAGCACAAGCACTGTGGCTCACGCTTGTAATTGTTTGGGAGGCCAAGGTGGGAGAATCACTTGAGCCCAGGAGTTCGAGAACAGCCTGGGCAACGTAGTTAGACTCCATCTCTACAAAATATTTTAAAAATTAGCTGGGCATATTGGCACACACTTGTAGTCTGAGCTACTCGGGAGGTAGAGGCTACAGTGAGCCATGATTGCACCACTGCACTCCAGCCTGGGTGACAAAGCAAGTGATCCTGTCTCAAAAAGAAAAAGGAAAAAAAAAAAAAAGTCCAGGCGCGGTGGCTCAGGCCTGTAATCCCAGGACTTTGGGAAGCCAAGGCGGGCAGATCACCTGAGGTTGGTCGGGGTCGAGACCAGCCTAACCAACATGGAGAAACCCTGTCTGTACTAAAAATACAAAGTTAGCCAGATGTGGTGGTGCATGCCTGTAACCCCAGCTACTTGGGAGGCTGAGGCAGGAGAATTGCTTGAACCCGGGAAGCAGAGGTTGCAGTGAGCTGAGATCGTGCCATTGCACTCCAGCCTGGGTAACAAGAGTGAAACTCTGTCTCAAAAAAAAAAAAAAAAAAAGACATGGCTTTTCCAACTTAACTTTGACCTTTGTAGTAATGGACTCATAATTAAAAATATATCCCAGGAGACTATGGCAGTTATGAACATTCCATTGATCATCAAAGTGAAGACAGCTTGTCTTTCGTTGACAGAACGAGAGCAAAAGAGGGTAACAGCAAGGCAGAGTGGGTTTCAATTTAGACAGAGACTAATGAATAGTCAAGAGCACAGGTTCTCTAGTGAGCACACCTGGGTTCAAGCTATGATTCCACTAGTGATCACTATTGAGTTAATTAGCTCAACGACCTCTAGGTAACTTACCAATCCCCCTCTAAGTCTCAGTTTTCTCGTCACTAAAGGAGGGAGTATAATAGTACTTATCTCACAGAATTGATTAAATGAGATACAGAGTGCCTGGCACCAAGTAAACTCTCAATAACTGTTGATTTTAATAATTATTAACATTTCTGTTTTCCCTTTATCCTAACATTTTTGAAAATATATCACCTGTGGCTGGGCACAGTGGCTCATGCCTGTAATCCTAGCACTTTGGGAGGCCCAGGCAGGTAGATCATCTGAGGTCAGGAGTTCAAGACCAGCCTGGCCAACATGGTGAAACCTGTTTCTACTAAAAATACAAAAAGTTAACCGGGTGTGGTGGCAGGCTCCTGTAGTCCCAGCTACTCTGGTGGCTGAGGCAGGAAAATTGCTTGAACCCAGGAGGCGAGGGTTTCAGTGAGCCGAGATTGTGCCACTGCACTCCAGCCTGGACAACAAGAGCGAAACTCCATCTCAAAAAAAAAAAAAAAAAAAAGAAATATATCACCTGTACATTTCAGAATATGAGATGTCCTAGTACATTCTCATCAAGAGTTAATATTTAATATTTTCCTGGTGATATCATGGCTTTATTTATTTATTTTTTGAGACAGAATCTCACTTCGTCACCCGGGCTGGAGGGCAATGGTGCGATCTTGGCTCACTGCAACCTCTGCCTCCCAGGTTCAAGCGATTCTCCTGCCTCACCCTCCTGAGTAGCTGGGATTACAGGTGCACACCACCACACCTGGCTAAGTAGCTGGGATTACAGGTGCACACCACCACACCCGGCTAAATTTTGTATTTTAGTAGAGACGGGTTTCACTATGTTGATCAAGCTGGTCTCGAACTCCTGACCTCAACTGATCCACCTGTCTCGGCCTTCCAAAGTGCTCAGATTAAAGGCATGAGCCACCACGCTCAGTTAGGCTTGTATTATTTTTTAGAAGTTTAAATGAAAAACATATAAAAAGAAACACATGTCAGGCACAGTAGCATGCACCAGCTATTGGGGAGGCTGAGGCAAGAGGATCCCTTGAGTCCAAGAGTTTGAGACCAGCCGAGGCAACATAGTGAGGTCCTGTCTCTAAAAAGAGAAAAAAAGAAACACAGAAAGCCTATAACCCTTGAGAAAGTAAACACTAGCACCTCATTTTCAGGAAAAAGGCAAAGCTATTGCCTAAGCTAGGGTGCTGCTAGGGTGAAAACAACACTGAAGGCACTGGGCCTTTCTGCTGAGAACTAGATCCTACCAACAATGCCCTGGACGTTGAGAACCAACAATTTTATGGACGAGGCCTGACTGATGGCCAGTGTCAAAATGTGTGTGTGAGTGTGTGTGTGTGTGTGTGTGTATGTTAAACAGCTTGATAAGACAGCTGGCTTGGGGGTTCAGGTCTGTCGCCTATTAGCTATGTAAATTTGTAGTAAGTACTCTCTGAACCTCAGTTTCTTGTAAAATGGTGATGCCACTAATCTAACTTTGCTACAATCAAATTATCTAATATCCAGGCCATATTTAATTTTCCCAAGTATCCTGGTAGTGTCCAGGATAGCATTTTTTCTTCTGACCCAGACCATACTTTGCATGTAGTTGTCATGTCCCTAGATGATTATCATTATTTGAGACGATGTCTTGCTCTGTCACCCAGGCTGGAGTGCAGTGGCACCATCTCGGCTCACTGCAGTCTCCGCCTTCCGGGTTCAAGTGATTAACGTGCCTCAGCCTGCCGAGTAGCTGGGACTACAGGCATGCACCACTACACCCAGCTAATTTTTGTATTTTTAGGAGAGACACGGGTTTCGCTATGTTGCCCAAGCTGGTTTCCAGCTCCTGAGCTCAAGGGATCCGCCGCGCCGCTTTGGTCTCCCAAAGTACTGGGATTAGAGACATGAGCCACTGCGCCCGGCCAAAAAAAATTTATTTTTAAGTGGTGCAATCTCAGCTCACTGCAACTTCTGCCTCCCAGGTTAAAGGGATTCTCCTGCCTCAACCTCCCGAGTAGCTGGGATTACAGGCGTGCGCCACCAAGCCCAGCCAATTTTTGTATTTTTAGTAGAGACGGGGTTTCACCATGTTGGCCAGGCTGGTCTTGAACTCCTGACCTCAGGTGATCCGCCCGCTTCATCCACCCAAAGTGCTGGGATTACAGGCGTGAGCCATCACGCCCGGCCTTATTATTTTATTATTATTATTTTTTGAGATGGAGTCTCGCTCTGTCCTCCAGCCTGGAGTGCAGTGGTGCAATCTCGGCTCACTGCAACCTCTGCCTCCTGGGTTCAAGCAATTCTCCTACCTCAGCCTCCTGAGTAGCTGGGACTACAGGTGCGCACCACGACGCCCGGCTAACTTTTTGTATTTTTAGTAGAGACGGGGTTTCACCATGTTGGTCAGTCTGGTCTTGAACTCCTGACCTCGTGATCCACCTGCCTGGACGACAAAGACTCTGTCTCGAAAAAAATAATAATAATAATAATAATAATAATAATAATAATACCTAAATTAATACACATAAAGTGTTCAGAACAGTTCCTGCACAGTAAGTGTTCACAAATTGCTACTTACTATAGGAGGGAAATTCTCGTGGGATGTGAGTTTCAGAATCTGTGTTTTAACTAGAAAACAAATTCACTTACTTAATCATAAATGATTTTTGGCCGGGCACGGTGGCTCACGCCTGTAATCCCAGCACTTTGGGAGGCTGAGGCTGGTGGATCACAAGGTCAGGAGATCGAGACCATCCTGACTAACACGGTGAAACCCCATCTCTACTAAAAATACAAAAAATTCGCCGGGCGTGGTGGTGGGCACCTGTAGTCCCAGCTACTTGGGAGGCTGGGGCAGGAGAATGGCGTGAACCTGGGAGGTGGAGCTTGCAGTGAGCCAAGATCGGGCCACTGCACTCCAGCCTGGGCGACAGAGGAGCAAGACTCCAACTCAAAATACATATAAATAAATAAATGATTTTTTTGGTCGGTGTTTACTAAATATCTACAATTATGCCAGCTACTGCAGTAAGAATCAAACAGTTCCTGGATGGAAAAACAATTTTAAGATATGATCGCTGACCTCAAACAGTTTACTGGAGTGAAATTACTAAAATATGTGAATCAAGGTAGAGTTACATGCCGCCAACTGGAGTATGCATGAAGTTCATGCTGATGGGAGTGGAGAGAAGTAAGCGGTCTGTGCTGAAAGAGAATAGATAAAAATTGACCAGTCAGGGAAGGGGAGACGCATCATTCAGGCTAAAAAAAAAAAAAAAGCCACTTGAGTAAAGGAATAATACAAGATTGATAAAATGAGCGTAGAGGGAACTAAGAACAAATTTGTGCCCAGGCGCAGTGGCTCATGCCTGTAATCCCAGCACTTTGGGAGGCCGAGGCGGGCGGATAACTTGAGGTCAAGAGTTCAAAACCAGCCTGGCCAACATGGTGAAAACCTGTCACTACTTAAAAAAAAAAATTAGCTGGGCATGTTGGCACATGTCCGTAATCCCAGCTACTCGGGAGGCTGAGGCAGGAGAATTGCTTGAGCCTGGGAGTTGGGGGTTGCAGTGAGCCGAGATCACATCACTGAAAAAAAAAAAGGCAGGGTGGGCACATCACCTGAAGTCGGGAGTTCGGGACCAGCCTGGCCAACATGGCGAAACCCTGTCTCTACAGAAAATAAAAAAAATTAGCTGGGTGCGGTGGTGCACGCCTGTAGTCCCCGCTTCTTGGGAGGCTGAGGCAGGAGAATCGCTTGGGCGGGGTGGGGGTGGGGGTGGGGGTGGGGGCGGAGGGGCGGAGTTTACAGTGAGTGGAGATCATACCACTGCACTCCAGCCTGGGTGACAGAGCGAGACTCTGTCTAAATAAATAAATAAATAACAAATAGGTGGGTGGGACCAGATTATGGGTGGCTTAAAATCCAGGTATACCAGCTGTCTTCCTGGAAATAAAGAGGAGCCATTTTAGTTTTGAGAATGTGGTCTGAGCCAGGTAGAGAAACCGGGAGCTCGGGCTAAAGTGTAAGACTACTTTGCCTTTCTCCAGAAAGATGTTGCATACGTGAATGTTCATTTAAACGTGGTGGTGTTAAGCAACACACGTGACCCAGAGACATTCCACCTGGAAACCCGGAGTAGCGCCCACGCACCAAGTCCCTGGTGTTTAATCGCAGTCTGGAATGTTACTGACTAGTTCACTCAATTTAACAAAGTGTCCAGAGGTCGCTCACTGGATTGTTATGCTGGTGACTGGGCCTTGTTTCACCGAGAAAAAAAGATGGGAAAGGGTGACAGGACGCTGAGAAAGTGAAAGGGAGAGAGGTGGGAAAGGGTCTGCCAAGGTCCAGGCAAGGTTGGGGGTCAGGGGTCCAGCGGCCCTCAGGGGTCCCCCAACTCCGAGGTTGGCGCCTCGGGCGCGGCGCGTGTGCTTGCGGGCGGGGCGCCCCGCGGCCGCGGATGGCCAATCCGGGAGGGCGTCCGGGGAGGGGCGGGGCTTGCCGGCTCCGGCTCCGCGAGTCCTCCTTTTTGCACACACACGAATACAAAGAGCCATACGACCTTCGGGTATCCTTTTTCCATTTTTTTCTTCCTTAATCTTGTGTGTGTTTTCAAATTTTTAAAAAATAGAGATCTGTAGCAGTGTTGGGGTGAGGAAACTGTTGCTAAGGGGAATTTGCTCTTTCCCCCATTTCTTTTTCTGTCTCTCTTCCTCTTTCTTTTTCCTGGTCAAGGTTTTAAATATACCAAGAAGTTGAGAAGCAGGATGGCCGTGTACAACCGTTTCCAGCCAAATTTATAGTTTTTTTTTCTTTTTTTAAAATCACATTTTAAGAACTGGTAGATTTTTGTGGTTGAGGGGCTTTAAAAATTTAGCCGCTTGGGAAGTACAGATTTTTTTTAAGCGGGCTGAAGGGATAATGTAAATTTCTGCCACAGGCAACATCGAATGAAGCAGAGAGAGATTTGAGGCTCCCTCATAAAGCCGTTTGCGTGCTTTTTACACACCCACCCCCCAGAACCAAAACCAAGTGGCTGGGATGTGGCACTTGTCCAAGGCCAATAGGTTAATATTGGGATATTATAATGTAGACATTCATTTCCCTAGGGAAGGGGGAAAGACCTTCTTACAGTGTGTCTTTCACACACATTTTCATTAGAACATTTGTGTGTGTATGTGTGTGTGTGTTTCTTGAAACAGATTTGTAAAGTTATAACTTGGGGTTATTTGTGTATATGTACAATATGTGTGTATATGTGCCATATCAGATTTTATTTTCAAAAGTGATAAATATATCTGGTTTTATGTGTGCAAAGTATCCCCTAGGATGTGAATTTTTTTTTCTGTTGTTTTCCCAAATGTGATCAAAATATTTTGTGTGCAAAGCAGAGCTTAGAAGAAATCCTGTGCTTAGCATACTTAGGCACTTTCTATGTGCATTTACTATATTCTTCTGCTCCTAAAGGATCAGAATAATGAATAATTAAATAACTGCCAAGGAGTATATAGTCCATGTGGCAAATGAGAGTAGGCAATTTATTGAATCTGTGGTTCAAAGCCTTCAGTGACTGTTTTGCCTAAGTGGTTTTGCTTTTTATTGTCTCACGTTCTTAAATGTACAGCTGTGTATATTTTGGCCTTTACGTGTGGTTTGGTTGGTGTGTTCAGAAGGGAAGTTCTTTCTTGGCTTTTTGACAAAATGGTCGTTTATTGGTTGGAATCTATTCGAAAAGCTCCACAGCTGGCAAAGTATCAGGAAAAAAAATCCAGTCAAGTCTAATTCTCAAAAACTGTTCATGGTGATGGTGATAGGGAGCCAAGAGGATGCAAAGGCAAATAATAGAAGGGATAAGAAACGCCTTTTGGTTATCATGTTGCATTTTTAGAATGGAAAGCTTCTCATTTCTAAGAGTCACAGAAATAAGTATATGAATTAGAGAAAAACAGGCTCGCAGAGCAGAACCTCCTGTTATAGGAGCCCTATTTTCACTTCATTCTGTTACAGAAACACTATCTCCTCATTAGAAGTCGTATGGAAAATATCTGTATCCAAATTTGTATTTGCAGATTGGAGTGAAAGCATAGGAAGTATATGAGGTGCTGAGGGAGAAACTGGAATGTCACAAATGCAGTGACAACCAGGAGACAAAAAAAAAAAGGATCTACTGTAGAATTTAAATTTCATTACAACAAAACCTCTGTATAATAATGCATTTCTATTACACAGCTAGCGTCCTACTCTATTTCAAGCAGTATTTGACTCCTAAATACCGACTGCAATAAAGTTACTTGTACAAATTTAGAACAAAAGTGGCCCTGTTTGGGCTTTCTGGGTTTCTTACTTGTTGTACTGAGTATATTTTTATTCTCTAACAATTCAAGTCAGACCAGTGCTTAATAAATACTGGCTTGATTGTGGATTATTCCACAAGTTCAGACCTGCATGTCTTTGAAATCTAGTCACATTCTAGTGATCTTTGTGATCACAACAGTGACGGGAGTTTTTTTTTTTTTTTTTGTGAAACAGAGTTTCACTCTTGTTGCCCAGGCTGGTGTGCAATGGCGCGATCTTGGCTCACTGCAACCTTCGCCTCCTGGGTTCAAGTGATTCTCCTGCCTCGGCCTCCCGAGTAGCTGGGATTACAGGCATGTGCCACCATGCCGGGCTGATTTTTGTATTTTTAGTAGAGACGGGTTTTCACCATGTTGGTCAGGCTGGTCTCCAACTCCTGACCTTAGGTGATCTGCCCGCCTCTGCCTCTCAGCTGGGATTACAGGCGTGAGCCACCGCGCCCGGCCAGTTACGGGAATGTTTAATGGAGTTTTACCCTTTTTAGCTCTTTTCCATATCACTACAGGTCATCACATATACTTTTTACCTTACTTTTTAGCTTCTCAAAAAATAGGGAGGGCTCTCCCTGAACAGTGCAGAGCCCGTGTCCCTGATTTCCTAGGCTATTTGATTTCTACATCCAGGAACGTAGGGTCATATCCACTGTTCTTGCTTTTTCTTTCTAAGAAAGGGGAGAATTCCTCGCACATATATATCGTTGGCTTGCCCTTCCAAAGCAAAGCAAAACTAAACTCTGTTGATTTTGCCTGGGAATCCTCGGGGCCCCACATTGGAAACTTCTTTGAATTATGAGGAGCTGCTAATTTGCAGGTGACATGTGAAAGAAATGTAACCGAGGCCAGCAGTAACTAAAAGTCGGCCACCACCCAACGTGTGACGCCGATTTGTGGCCACTGTGCTTATAATCGTGTACACACAGGTTTGTGAGCAGCAGAGAACAAAAGCAAGTAATCAAAAACAAGCTAAAGATGGCGTCTGACAGCCTTGAAAAAGCTTCACAGTCTTGTCCCTCCCGTGGAGGCCCCTCCCCTACCTGACTTTTTGAGTGACTGTTATTTGCAGCCAATAGTGTCCGTGACCCTGCTCCCCAACCATCGTCTAACCGCCAATCACCGGGAGCCAGAAGGCAAGCGAGGCGGTGTCTCCCCGCGTGCGCGCGCTGGCCGGGTACACGGGCAGGCGCCGCGGATTCTTCTGTCTGCCGCGCGCCAGCCTCCGCCTCCGCCTCCGCCTCCGCCTAGCTGAGTCAGCCCGTGCGGTAGCGCCGGGCACACGCGGTAGAACATCCGTAGGGCTGCTAAGCTGCACTTCCGCGTCAGTTCTCACGGCGAGCGCCGCCTTCAGCTCAAGTTCTCAAAGCTCTCGGGGCTACGTAGTCTACCCTCCCCGGTGACCCGGCGAGATCCCTAGCCGCTCCTCTGGCCGCTCTGCTCTCCGCATCCCTCGCGGGAATGACCCCCTTTACCCGGGACTCCCAAAGCGCACTGTATGGTTGGGTACAGTGGCGAGTCACCCTGTCCCCTGAGGTCTCTTGAGCAGTCGCCGGTCTCTGCCTCCCGCGTCGCTGCGATCGCCCTTCCGGTAGCTGAATCACGCTGACCCATCGGAAACGGTTCTGCCGTCCCTGGGGTCCACCTTGTCATCCTTGACTAATATTTAATCAACTAACATTTACCAAGTTCTCGCTGGCACGAGTTCTAGGAGCTACTTTTTCATTTTTCAGTTTCTCCATAAATGCAGTGGGTCCTTTACATTAGACAAACCTGAAATCGGAAATATTAATCTTACCAATGTAATCTTAGCAAATGTAAATAAAAAGGACTGTGCTATACTGGGTTAAAAATTCTCATCCTGCTATAGAAATATACATGGAATTTTCAGATTACATGGAATCCTTTAAAGACCGCATTCGGCCTTCTGGGTCTACAGCTCTCTTTTTTACCCCTAAAAATAAGGTCTTGGATTTTTTGCAGACCATTAGTCGAGTCACTCTTTTAAAATGTGGGAAAATAGTATTTTGTGGTATTTACTTAGCTGCTCTTGTGTGATAAGGAGCTCATTTCTGATAAAACTAGGTTTTGAGAGAACCTTTTGACAGGTGAGCCATTTTGCACCTTGAAGTGGAGGAGTAGGACTGACCAACACAGCAGGAGCTTTAAGTGGCCGTTTTCCTTATTTATTTCTTAAAATGAAGATTATGATACGAATTGCCATGCTTTCAATAATCACATTTAAGGAAGTCTATTGCTAGCATGACCCTGAATGAGTCAAGCACCCATTATAAAAACATATATCATCTGAGTGATACCATATCATACACATCTATTAAATAGTGAGAAAACTTTTATTTTTCATAGTTTGTAGGTGAACTCAGTCATGCAGAAAATTCAAACTCAGAATGGGGAGAAAGCAAGCAAGGGAACTGCCAAGAGTATGATATATTTAGTCCTAACAAAAATGTGACTTGGGAGGAAAGGGATAGTTAAATTTATGGACAGTCTCACCCTGAACTGTCTGTCTAAAGGAGATGAATTTTCTTTCTTTTTTATCTAAATATTTATGAAAAATACCAAAAGTACATTTTTAAGGCTTATTTCACATGTATTTAAATTAGACCAATACTGAAATGAACCCCAAATGCATATATTTTTTGCAAACCTAAGTGTGACATCTACTGTCATGTTGTGCTGGCAACGCATCCCAAGATTGAAGATCTTTTTCTGTTTTTTAGACCTAGTCAGATGTTTTCAGGACTTTCTACTTAAACATGTTGCCATCAGTTGAAATTTAAAATGTTAAATAAATATACTTCTTCTCTAATATACTGGTGTCTCCTCTTTTTATTTATTTATTTTTTAGAGACTGGGTCTCGCTATGCTGCCCAGGTTGGTCTCAAACTCCTGGGCTCAAGCGATCCTCCTCTCCTCCCAAAGTGCTGGGATTACAGGCATGAGCCACCATGCCCAGCCATGGTATTTCAACTGCCTCATTTCTGTCATTCTGGTGGTGGTGGTGGTACCATCCTGTTACTCTTAGGCTTATAATCTTGCAGTTGTCTTTAACCAATTATATCTATACCCCATCTCTATACCTCTGTCAGTTCTCCTTAGCTTACTATATAAGCGCCTTTGCTCTGACCTCTGACATGTACCCTGTTAAGTCCTGTAATTTTTTTTCTCTCCTCTAGAATGTCTTACTACCCTATCAGTTCATCCTGTACGTTGCTCAAGGCTCAACTGGAAGCTTTTCTTCTGTAAGAACTCTTTCTCAGTATGATTTCATTTTGTTAATCTTTCCATTATTTTGAACTAATGCCTCAGAAATTTTTCAGTCTATACCATATTATTAGGGCTTGTGTGTATTTCACTTTGTTATTTATTTGTTTATGTATTTATTTTTGAGACGGAGTTTCACTCTTGTTGCCCAGGCTGGAGTGCAGTGGTGCGATCTCGGCTCATTGCAACCTCCACCTCTCGGGTTCAAGTGATTCTCCTGCCTCAGCCTCCCGAGTAGCTGGGATTACAGGCATGTGCCACCACACCCAGCTAATTTTGTATTTTTAGTAGAGACAGGGTTTCTCCATGTTGGTCAGGCTGGTCTCGAACTCCTGACCTCAGGTGATCTGCCCGCCTCAGCCTCCCAAATTGCTGAGATTATAGGTGTGAGCCACTGTGCCTGGCCTCACTTTGTTTTTTAGATAGTCCATGTTTAGAACATCCCATGTTGTTTAGACATTCCCATCTGAAATACACTTCAAGTGCCTTGTAGGTAGAGACTTTGTCTTCCCTTCATTTGAGTAGTGTGCAATCCATTTTGGTGAATCATCCTTTAACATGGCCTTACATATAAAAAACTTTTGAGCCTGGGCACAGTGGCTCACACCTGTAATCTCAGCACTTTGGGAGGCCAAGGCGGGCGGATCACTTGAGGTCAGGATTCATTAGTCAGGTGTGGTGGCACATGCCTGTAATCCCAGCTATTCGGGAGGCTGAGGCAGAAGAATCGCTTGAACCTGGGAGGCAGAAGTTGCAGTGAGCCGAAATTGTACCACTGCACTCCAGCCTGGGCGACAGAGTGAGATTCTGTATCAAATATATATATATATATATATATATATATATATATATATTTTGGCCGGGCACGATGGCTCACGCCTGTAATCTCAGCACTTTGGGAGGCCGAGGAGGGCGGATCACAAGGTCAGGAGTTCAAGAGCAGCCTGGCCAATATGGTGAAACCCCATCTCTCCTAAAAATACAAAAATTACCTGGGAGTGGTGGCACATGCCTGTATTCCCAGCTACTCTGGAGGCTAAGGCAGGAGAATTGCTTGAACCTGGGAGATGGAGGTTGCAGTGAGCCAAGATCACGCCTCTACACTCTAGCCTGGGTGACAGAGCAAGATTCTGTCTCGAAAATAAATAAATAAATACATAAGATTTATATATATATATATATATATGAATATATGAACCTAAAAATACCTCCCCCCACTCACCAGCTCACCTTCTTTTTTTTTCTGAGCCGGAGTCTCACCCTGCCTCCCAGGCTGGTGTGCAATGGTGTGATCTCGGCTCACTGCAACCTCCGCCTCCTGGGTTCAAGCCATTCTCCTGCCTCAGCCTCCTGAGTAGCTGGGATTACAGGCACGCGCCACCATGCACGGCTACTTTTTTTTTTTTTTTTTTGTATCTTAAGTAGAGACAGGGTTTCACCATGTTGGCGAGGCTGGTCTCAAACTGACCTCAGGTGACCCGCCCACCTCAGCCTCCCAAAGTGCTGGGATTATAGGCGTGAGCCACCTGCCTGGCCCAGCTCACCTTCTTTAATGGGGGTATATGCAGCTAATGAAATTAATGTTTTGTTTTGAGTCATTTATCCCGCACTTAAGTAGTTACCTGGTTAGTAAATATAACGTGAAATACTCGTTTATTACCTGCTGATCCCAATATCTTTCCATATCTTAGAGTTTAGGTGAGAGACTATAGCAAGAGGCTGGGAAATTAAGTCAGCAACAGTGTCCATGGAAACCAAAAAAGAATTCTGTGAATGCCCATTGTGCTAGATCACACTGTACCAAGTTTTTATAGGCAGGTTAATTCAAGAAAACACTTATTTGTTGCCCTGAATGTGATGTTTTAAAATGGACATAGTATGGTAACATACAATGTAGAAAAACAGAAGAGAAATTGAGGAACAAACTGAACTCACAATAGGAAAATACATTTAGCATTAAAAACTAGCATAAAATATTATCCTTAGTCTGAGACCAGGTCATGATAGCAAGTAAATTCCAAATACTCAATTACCTTTCTAATTTGCGTCATAGAAGGTTTTGTACCTATAAATGCATGTTTGTTAGAAATTCAATATTAAATTTTGGGGAAAATTTCCCCAAATTCTATTTCAAGCCATTGCATTGTATTCAAAATTAGGGAATCAGGAATCAAGGTGGTGGCTCGCACCTGTGATCCCAGCTACTCAGGAGGCTGAGGCGGGAGGATGGCTTGAGGTCAGGAGTTGAAGACCAACCTGGGCAACATAGCAAGAACATTCCCTGGAGTGTTCTCAGTGGTACAAATCAACTTCTTTACCCCTTTTTTTCTCTCCTGGAGTAGTTTAGCTGCTTAACTACAGTAATTTAAAAGAAAGGCAGTTTGGTTTATCACTGACATTCTGGTTTCTCCTTTAATGGGGGCTGGTCACGCAGGGAAAGTGACAGCATAGCTGTTCAAACATTCCTGTTGAATTTTGGATCCACCCTTAAGGAGCATGAGAAATGAAGATAAGAGGCCCCACGGGTGATTTCTCTGGGCTCCTGGCTGGAAGCAAAACCCTGCCTCTTAAAAAAAAAAAAAAAAAAAAAGATTAAGGAATCAGGATCGATGTCCAGGGTGGGAACACAAAATGTTACAGGAATAACCATAATATCATCCAGCCGTTACTAGTGGAGCACTGACCGTGTGCCAGCACTCTGTAGGTGCCTTACATATATTATGTATAATCTTCACAAAAACCACTCAAAGTAGATAGTGATGAAAAAACTTGGTCTCAGAAAAGTGAAATAATTTACTAATGTTCACATAGCTCATAAGTGGTGCAGCCAGAGGAGAACTTCATTTTTTAAAAAATTTTTTTTGAGATGGAGTCTCGTTCTATCACCCAGGCTGGAGTATAGTGGCGTGATCTCGGCTCACTGCAACCTCTGACTCCTGCGTTCAAGCAATTCTTCTCCCTCAGCCTCCTGAGTAGCTGGGATTACGGACACGTATCATCATGGCTGGCAAATTTTTTTATTTTTAGTAGAGATAGGGTTTCACCATGTTGCTCAGGCTGGGTCTAGAACTCCTAACCTCAAGTTATCCACCCACCTCAGCCTCCTAAAGTATTGGGATTACAGCCGTGAGCTACCACGCCCGGCCACCCCCCCCCCCCTTTTTTTTTTCTGAGACGGAATCTCGCTCTGTCGCCCAGCCTGGAGTGCAGTGGCGCGATCTCGGTTCACTGCAAGCTCCGCCTCCCAGGTTCACGCTATTCTCCTGCCTCAGCCTCCCAAGTAGCTGGACTATAGTTGCCCGCCACCACGCCCGGCGAATTTTTTGTATTTTTAGTAGAGACGGGGTTTCACTGTGTTAGCCAGGATGGTCTCCATCTCCTGACCTCGTGATTCGCCCACCTTGGCCTCCCAAAGTGCTGGGATTACAGGCGTGAGCCACCAACCGGCCCTTTTTTTTTTTTTTTTAAACCTGCAGTACAGTGCTGTTTTGGAAAGATGACCAAGGAAAGACGACCAAGGAAAGACTATTTAAAGAAGAGGGAGCTGGGCGCAGTGGCTCACACCTGTAATCCCAACGCTTTGGGAGGCTGAGGCGGGTGGATCACCTGAAGTCAGGAGTTCAAGACCAGCCTGGCCAACATGGCGAAACCCTGTCTCTACTAAAAATATAAAAATTAGCCATATGTGGTGGCGCGCGTCTGTAATCCCAGCTATTTGGGAGGCTGAGGCAGGAGAATCACTTGAACCCGGGAGGCAGAGCTTGCAGTGAGCCGAGATCTTGCCATTGCACTCTGGCCTGGCGACAGGGCGAGACTCCGTCTCAAAAAAAATGATAAATAAAAATAGAGGGGAAGAGCTTGAGGCAGGCTGAACACTGGTAGGGGTAAAAGCCTCTTGCAAGAAAGAGTAAGTGCGTGAGGCAAGAGAATTTGGTACTAGAAAGGAGTTAGACAACTCAGCCAGTGTCCTAACCTGATGCATCTTAATTACTGATTTTACAAATGCTGAACCCAGCTGGCAAGCATTTGAATACTATTACTTATTATCACCAAAACATTCTTTTGCCCACAGCATCCATGTTTAAGAGCAAACTCCCTGCATGATGTAGGTTAAAGAAAGAATTAAAAAGAAAAAACTCTGCAGGAGCAGTGTAGGCCCTTATTTAGGAAGGAAAAGAATACATAAGTGATTCATCTATAAATTGACATAGAATTGCTTAGTGCTTTCCTTTAACCTTTAGTTTTAATTTGGTTTAACCTTTAGTTTCAGGTTTAGCTGTGCCTCCCAGTGACTATAATGACAAGGAAGCTATAAATGTATTTGAGTTAAGTTTTTGCAAGAAGTAAATATCTGGCACAGAAAAAGCCATTTCTTCAATATAAAGGGCGGAAAGAGCAAATCAAAGACTATTCTTTAATAACCACATGTAATTAAAATGCATTGTCAGATTTATGTTTTACTACCTCAGAGGCATTGATATTTCCTGTTTCTGAAATGAGATTGCCTATTCAAAAAGAAAAGAAAGGCTGGGCGCGGTGGCTCACGCCTGTAATCCCAGCACTTTGGGAGGCCGAGGCGGGTGGATCATGAGGTCAGGAGATCGAGACCATCCTGGCTAACTCAGTGAAACCCCGTCTCTACTAAAAATACAAAAAATTAGCCGGGCGAGGTGGCAGGCGCCTGTAGTCCCAGCTATCGGGAGGCTGAGGTAGGAGAATGGCCTGAACCCAGGAGGCGGAGCTTGCAGTGAGCCGAGATCGCGCTACTGCACTCCAGCCTGGGCGACAGAGCCAGACTGCATCTCAAAAAAAAAAAAAAAAAGAAAGGAAAGAAAACCCTCAATATATAGAAAATTCTCTTAACCTCCTACTCTTTTTTTTTTTTTTTTTTTTGAGGTGGAGTCTCGCCCTGTCGCCAGGCTGGAGTGCAGTGGCACGATCTCGGCTCACTGCAACCTCTGCCTCCCGGGTTCAAGTGATTCTTCTGCCTCAGCCTCCCGAGTAGCTAGGGTTACAGAGGCCCGCCACTACACCCAGTTAATTTTTGTATTTTTAGTAGAGACAGGGTTTCACCATGTTAGTCAGGCTGGTCTCGAACTCCTGACCTCAGGTGATCGGCCCGCCTCAGCCTTCCACAGTGCTGGGATTACAAGCGTAAGCCACCATGCCTGGCCCCTCCTCTCCTTTAATTGTGATGTTTTAATTTACAGGGTAAGAGAGAAACGCATCTCTCAGGGAAATTGTAAACATACTTAAGGTTTTGACATGGAGCATCAGAAGGATTTTTTTTCTATCATCAAGTATTATTTATAAAATTACAATATTTATTAAGTTCCCTGGAGTGTTCTCAGTGGTACAAATCAACTTCTTTACCCCTTTTTTTCTTTCCTGGAGTAGTTTAGCTGCTTAACTACAGTAATTTAAAAGAAAGGCAGTTTGGTTTATCACTGATATTCTGGTTTCTCCTTTAATGGGGACTGGTCATGCAGGCAAAGTGACAGCATAGCTGTTCAAACATTCCTGTTGAATTTTGGATCCACCCTTAAGGAGCATGAGAAATGAAGATAAGAGGCCCCACGGGTGATTTCTCTGGGCTCCTGGCTGGAAGATTCAGGACAGCTAGTTTCCATTACAGAGGCTCATGGCCCAGGTACACAACTATGGGAAAGGGGGCTGTGCAGCCCTGGGTTACCCCAGCTCAATTCCCTGATCTTTTCATTTCATTTCCCTGCCCTCATCCCCAAAGCATTAATGATATAACAGTGAGAAGTTGGTGACATGCTGAGGGCTGCAGTGATGGATGTATTCCTTATTTAGGAGTTTTACTCTGAATGCATTTGTATGAAAATTACAGAGAGGGTAGAATCATGATTGTCATGATTGTTAATGTCAACAAAGGTGGTATCAGGTAAAAAAAAAAAAAATACAACACTACATTGAAAGTAGTAATAACTGGATTCTGCTATTATGCCTCTGACCTTGAAAAAGACATATAATTTCTCCGCATGTCTCTTCTCTGGACCTGGAGTAATATGTGTTTCCTAGTGCTGTTGAGTAGATGAGGTAACTTATGTGAAGTGTTCTGAACACCTTAAGGAACAATGTCAAAGCAATGAAATGCAGTACCATTATTACAGTAAAGATGGTGAGGAGGAGGACACAGATCTACATTTTCTTCCTTAATCTTCTAATCTTTCCAGATGCCGGAAGGTCCTTCTGAATCCCTTCCCTGTTCCTTAGGTTGCACTAGTCGGGGGTTCCATGCTGGGGGGCAGAAGGAATGCTCTCTACCCTCTGAAACCTTCATCAGGAAGGCCTTGATTTGTGATGTGCTAGGAGAGCACAGGATCTGCAAATAGAAGGCACCTGTCTCCCTTCTGCAGGCCGAGGAGAGGCCGCCATGGACTGTGTGCTTCTTCATGGCTTGTCTACTCTTCTTTCACAGACCCTACAGCTTGGGGCCTGGGCTCCTCTGACCATCCTCATTGAGAAAGGAAAGTGAGTCCAGAGAAGTCGATGCTTCCTACCTGTTGGAGCAGCCCAGCAGTGTAAGCGTGGTTGTTACTGCTCCATCCGCCATGTCCTTCAGTGCCACCATTCTCTTTTCCCCTCCCAGTGGCAGCGAGGCCAGATGCTGCTGCTGCGCCTGTAAGAGTGAGACTAATGGAGGCAACACAGGCTCCCAGGGTGGGAATCCTCCTCCCAGCACCCCCATCACAGTGACTGGACATGGCCTGGCTGTTCAGAGCTCAGAGCAGCTCCTGCATATTATCTACCAGCGGGTGGATAAGGCAGTGGGTTTGGCTGAAGCTGCTCTGGGTCTTGCCAGGGCCAACAATGAGTTGTTAAAACGTCTCCAGGAGGAAGTGGGTGACCTGAGGCAAGGGAAAGTGTCCATCCCTGATGAAGATGGGGAAAGCCGGGCACATAGTTCCCCACCTGAGGAGCCTGGGCCTCTCAAGGAAAGTCCCGGGGAAGCCTTTAAGGCTCTGTCTGCGGTGGAAGAGGAGTGTGACAGCGTGGGCAGCGGCGTGCAGGTGGTGATTGAGGAGCTGCGGCAGCTGGGAGCAGCCTCAGTGGGGCCTGGGCCTTTGGGCTTCCCAGCAACTCAGAGGGACGTGCGGCTCCCGGGGTGCACGCTGGCTGCCAGCGAGGGGGCCCCCCTGCTCAATCCCGTGAGTATGGCAGCAGAGGGCTGTTGCTCCTAAGTGCTTTTCCTGGCCTTTCGCTCTTTTTCCTTTATGTTTTTTCTTTCCGTCTTTAAACCTTTTGTCTGTATTTGTGATAAAGCAAAACAGTACCACGTTTCCTTTTCCTTCAGGGATAGTCAGCTCTCCTATTTTCTTCCTGAACCATCAGCTTCTTTGGCAGAAGGTCATTTTTTGCTGTGTGCAGTGACGGGGTGCTCTTCCCTCTCTCTCAATAGCTCCGCATGGCACCTTCTCCTCTACAGCTGTCTCGGCTGCCCCATGGACTCTGCCTCTCCTGGCGAGGATGCCTGCCGTGAACAGACGGCTCATTCATATTTTATCGCAGGCCCTCTGCTTGCCAAGAGGAATTCAGTACAAAGAGAGATGGGAATGTACAGGGGAGAGAGGCAGAGGTGGAGAGAGGAGGAAAAAGTGAGAGGACAAAGATAAAGATAATAGAAGACAGGTATAGGGAGGGAAAGAGACAGGTAGAAATGAAGGGCTGAGGGAGGAGAAAAAGTGAAAAAAGGGAGCACAGAAGAAAGGTGAGTCTGTGTGGAAACAGAATCTACACCACGGGAGAGAGACGATGAGGTAAGGCGAGAGGGAGGTAGAGGAAAGGAAATAAAATGGGAAATGAGAAAAAGGAATGGCCAACTGAGTGTTAACAGTAAGAGAATAACATAAAGGGAGAAAGAGGGAAGAAAAGAAGGAAGCAAGCAAGCATATTTTGTGAGCAGGAAAAGACATAGATGTACATTGTGCTATTTCAGTTTCTTTACTGCTTAAGGGCCATATGAGCAGGAAAATCCTGGCTGAGTAGAGTAAGAACTGCAGAATGTCACACATGGAAGTATGAAAAGGAGATGGAGCAACTATAGACATCTTAGAGATAGGAAAATAACAGATGTGGTGCCACTTGAGAGACGGTTGGAGTTCTGTCAGCTCTCCACCTTACTCTCCGTCTGTCCTCTCTTTTTCTCCTCCCCCCACGACAAGACATAGACACCCAGTAAAGAGTAAAGGAGCAGAACACATGGAGTAGATGGGAGAGATGAAACTCCCAGCCCATCTGCTGGATCTGAGAAATGAACACATAAACCCCTCTCTCCCCCTCCAGTGTAACACAGCAACTGGTCATTGCTCTCCTGAAGGCACAGCCATGTGGGTAATGACCACTGCTGCTCACCCCAGTCTGTGGCTGGTCAGGACTCTCAGTGGTTCCAGCTCAAGGGAGGACCTGGAAGGTGGGAGGCAGGAGGGTACCAGGCTAGGCATTGCCCTGAGCTGTGGGTTCTTTGAGGCAGGAAAGGCTTCCAAGCCGACAGGATGGAATTAGATTTCACAGCGCAGAAAGCAGCTCACAGGTCTATAAATCTCAGCCTCCTCCCCCACTTCTTTCTGTGTGTGTGTATGTGTATGTGTTTCCCCACTTTCAGTGTTTTGTTTTCTTGACTGCAGAAATCCCCCCTCCTTTCTTCCTTCCTCTCTCCCTTGCTCCCTCCTTCCTTTCCTGGCTCTGTATGTCCTTGAGTGAGGGCACAGGTAGTCAGGTAGATGTCAGGGGCTATGACAGTTGAATGTGGCCGGGGCGGGATCAAGGTGAGGGCATGGACTGACTCTGGGAATGGAGGATAGGTGAGGGGAGCTGTCGCTGCCAGTCTTTCTAGGGATTTCTGACTTTATATCTTCCTCCTTTGCTCATTTTTCTTTTATGTCTCCTCTTTATCGCTGTTACTGTTTTATTTTCTTACTCCTTCTCTTGCTTGGTTTCTTTCTTTCTTTCTTTCTTTCTTTCTTTTTTTTTTTTTTTTTGAGAAGGAGTCTCGCTCTTTCACCCAGGCTGGAGTGCAGTGGCATGATCTCGGCTCACTGCAGACTCCACCCCCAGGAGTTCGCGCCATTCTCCTGCCTCAGCCTCCCGCGTAGCTGGGACTACAGGCGCCCGCCACCTCGCCCGGCTAATTTTTTGTATTTTTACAAAAGTAGAGACGGGGTTTCACCATGTTAGCCAGGATGGTCTCGATCTCCTGACCTTGTGATCTGCCCGCCTCGGCCTCCCAAAGTGCTGGGATTACAGGTGTGAGCCACCGCGCCCGGCCTTGGTTTCTTTCTTGTCATCACTTCTTCTCCCAGTCCTTTCAGACAAAACACTTATCTAGCTACATTTCTTATATCCAAGAGCTATCCATAAATGACTATTCACAAACAGTGTCAGAAACATGCTTTCTCCTTGTGAGCAGCCCTACGGTAACAACCCAACACGAGAGGCCCTGTACACACAAGAAATATTTGCCCAACACTCATAGGAGTCCCAGAGAAACAAGCCATTGACCATTAAAGATTGTGCTAGAGTCCCCCTTCTTTCCACTTTCTGTTCACTATTCTTAGCCAAAGAATGATGGTTAACCAGGTTCTCCTAAGCCTGGCTGGCTAATAGGCTGTTATTTTTTATGTTCTTAGCTGGTGGATGATTACGTGGCCTCTGAGGGTGCAGTACAGCGAGTTCTGGTCCCTACTTATGCCAAGCAACTCTCACCAGCCACACAACTGGCAATCCAGCGGGCAACCTCAGAGACAGGACCAGAAAATGGAACCAAGCTGCCACCACCCCGCCCTGAGGACATGCTCAATGCCGCTGCTGCGCTGGACAGTGCCTTGGAAGAGTCAGGCCCTGGGAGCACTGGGGAGCTGAGACACTCTCTAGGGCTGACCGTTTCCCCATGCAGGACCAGAGGAAGTGGGCAGAAGAACTCCAGGCGCAAGCGGGATCTGGTACTCTCTGTGAGTGAGCTCAATTTCTATAAATTTTTCTTCAGTCTGGAGAGATAAGTGAAGAGTGATGGGTGGGTTGATTTTAGGCCTCCCATATTAAATGAATGCTATACTGAATCCTACCAGAGTGAGAGGGATAAGGAGAGAGGTTATTTTGTAACACTAGGGATAGGAAGTCCCCTGCTAAACATCAAGCTTTTAGGCTTTTCCAGATAATATGATATCTTCCTTTATATCACATCTCCTGGTGTTCTTTCTTTTTTTTTTTTTTTTTTTGAGGCGGAGTCTCACTCTGTCACCCAGGCTGCAGTGCAATGGCATGATCTCAGCTCACTCCAACCTCCGCCTCCCAGGTTCAAGCGATTCTCCTGCCTCAGCCTCCTGAGTAGCTGGGATTACAGGCACGTGCCACCACCCCCAGCTAATTTTTGAATTTTCAGTAGAGACTAGGTTTTGTCATGTTGGTCAGGCTGGTCTTGAACTCCTGAGCTCAGGTTATTCACCCGCCTCGGCCTCCCAAAGTACTGGGATTACAGGCGTGAGCCACCATGCCCGGCCTTCCTAGCGTTCTAATAATCCTGATGAGAAGATCTTTAAGGGATTAAGCAGATTGGTCATCAAAGGGTAACTCTGGAAATTGCCTGCAAATTAGGCTAGTGTGCAGAGTAAGTGGCAAGGGGCACCTTGGGTGGAAAAGCAAGTGAAGCTGTCCTGAGGTAGTCTCAAGCTTCAGAGATGCAGAGAGTCACTAGACCTTCAGCTCAGTTATAGAGGTTTGGAGATTCCAGTCATTCCAAGAGCTCTTAGCCAGGAAGGGACTGGCCTGAACCAGGTCTGCCTGAAAGCTTCTTGGCGTGGCTGGGAGCCCGAAGAACATCCTGCTGAGCTGGGAGTCCCCATCCTGGCAGCTGACCAAACCTAGAGAAGTTCTAGGGCAGTAGTTCCCAACCTGGGGTGATTTTACCCTCAGGGGACATTTGGAAACATCTGGAGACATTTGTGATTATTACAACTGGTGGGTGGCTGGGGACAGGGGAAGGAGAATACTACTGACATCTAGTGGGTGTTCTGCTAAACATCCTACAGTGCACACGACAGCCCCCATAACAAAGAATTATCCAGCTCAAAATGCCAATAGCGAAGAGGCTAAGAAACCTTCTTTAAAGTGACCACAGTCTTTGGGATCAACTCTGTACCCAAAAACTTCTTTTTTTTCTTTCTTTCTTGAGACAGGGTCTCACTCCCATTGCCCAGGCTGGAGTGCAGTGGTGTGATATGGCTCACTGCAGCTTTGACTTCCCAGGCTCAAGTGATCTCCCACCTCAGCCTCCCGAGTAGCTGGGATTACAAGCATGCACCACCACGCCTGGCTTATTTTTTGTATTTTTGTATTTTAGTTGCCCAGGCTGGTCTCACAAAAGCTTTTTTCTGACAACCATGGGGATATTGTTTTTAGTCTCGCACTGTCACCCAGGCTGGAGTGCAGTGGCGTGATTTCGGCTCACTGCAAGCCTCCCAGGTTCAAGCGATTCTCCTGCCTCAGCCTCCCGAGTAGTTGGGATTACAGACTTGCACCACCACGCCTGGCTAATTTTTGTATTTTAGTAGAGATGGGGTTTCGCCATGTTGGCCACGCTGGTCTTGAACTCCTGAGATCAGGTAATTCACCCACCTCGGCCTCCCAAAGTGTTGGGATTACAGGCGTGAGCCACCGTGCCTGGCTGAAGATACTCTTTAGCCATACAATGTTCATATTGACTATAATGAGTTTATAGTTACAATTTGCATAAAAGCAGGATTTTCAATCACTTCCATTCCACTTGTGCCTGCTGCCTCCAGAGAGAGGTACAGCGTTAAGGCCTGGCTTCTTCCTTCTCTTAGGAGAGTGTGGTGGAACTGAGGACCTGCAGGAAGGACAGTATGCTCACTCACCATCATGCTCTCTCTATTCTGTGCTTGAGAAGGATCTGGAGGACCAGTCAGGAAGTTTTGCTCCCCATCATGGAGGAAGGTTTAAAATGTTCTTGTGGCAGACTGTGGGTTTAGAGGGGGAGGGACAGTTGTTCCAATCTTTAGCTCTGGGACGGAATCAAAGAGGCATCTCTCCAATCTGCTGAGGCTCTTGAGGATTGCTGCTAGGGATCCTGTGAACCAAAAGGATCAAACCAGAATTCTTAATTCCTTGGAATGCTGCAGATCCCAGCCATTCCTTGGGGAAATATTTTTAGCTTATTCAGGAGGTAGGTGAGCCAACAGCCTTTACAGTCCTCACACTTATTGTCTAGAGTATTTTCCCTTTCCATATCAAGCCTGTTTTGACTTTTATCAGCTGATCTCTTCCAAGCCACTTGAGTTGGAAGCTTTGTAACTTCCTTTTTTCTTTCTCCTTTTTTTGAAACTCTCCCAAATACTTTCTGAAACATTCACCCATTCCTTTGTGATTCCTTAAGTGTGGACTACTATGAGGTAAAATAACTATGTTGAATATGTAGCCAGTATAATAATGGTCCTTTTTACAGAATGGAGACCCTAGCCATAAAAAGTTGACAATACTTTCCTAAGTTGGTATGGTGAATCAACCATAGAGGTAGAAGGATAAATTGGGGATTTCTGAATATGGAGCTGAAAAGTCCTTGGATCAGGATATTAATCTGTCAGTTTGGGACTGGGTAACTTCCACTGACTGAGGGAGCTTGGGATGAAAATATAATCAGAAACAACACAACTAAACTTAATTGAAGAAAATGTAAAACCCTGCATTAGGGCCAGGTGTGGTGGCTCACGCCTGCAATCCCAGCACTCTGGGAGGCCAAGGCGGGCAGATCACCTGAGGTCAGGAGTTAGAGACTAGCCTGGCCAACATGGTGAAACCACATCACTACTAAAAATACAAAAATTAGCTGGGCGTGGTGGCGTGCGCCTGTAATGCCAGCCACTTGGGAGGCTGAGGTAGGAGAATCAGTTGAACCTGGGAGGCGGAGGTTGCAGTGAGCTGAGATCACACCACTGCACTCTAGCCTGGGCAACAGAGCAAGACTCCGTTTCTAAATAAATAAATAAAGCCAGGCGTGGTGGTTCACGCCTGTAATCCCAGCACTTTGGGAGGCCGAGGTGGGCGGATCACGAGGTCAGGAGTTCAAGACCAGCCTGGCCAACATGGTGAAACCCCATCTCTACTAAAAATACAAAAATTAGCTGGGCATGGTGTTGCATTCCTGTAATCCCATCTACTAGGGAGGCTGAGCCAGGAGAATTGCTTCAACGGGGACCCTGGAGGCAGAGGTTGCAGTGAGCCGAGATCACGCCACTGCACCCTAGCCTGGGCTACAGAGTGAGACTCCATCTCAAAAAAAAAAACATAAAAAATAAATAAATAAATAAATAAATAAATATTTCAGGTGCTATTATGGGCAAAACTGGGAACAGATTTTGAAGCATCTAAGGCAAAACTTTTTCTTTTTTTTTTTTTTTTTTGAAACAGAGTCTCACTCTATTGCCCAGGCTGGAGTGCAGTGCAGTGGCATGATCTCAGCTCACTGCAACCTCCGCCTCCTGGGTTCAAGCAATTCTCCTGTCTCAGCCTCCCGAGTAGCTGGGACTACAGTCGCACGCCACCACGCCTGGCTAATTTTTGTATTTTTAGTAGAGATGTGGTTTCACCATGTTGGTCAGGCTGGTCTCGAACTCCTGACCTCAGGTGATCCACCCGCCTTGGCCTCCCAAAGTACTGGGATTACAGGCATGAGCCATCGCGCCCAGCCGGCAAAACTTTTTAATGAGTGGAAATGTTCAACAATAGAATAAGCTGACTCAAAATGGAGAACTCATCATTAGATGGGTATAAACAAAGTGGAAAGACAGCCTGTTTAATGATGTGAAAGGGAGATTGGGTAATAGAGCCTCCACGGTCCTTTCCAATTCATGTTTCTGTTATTTTAGATTTCTGTTTTTCAGACCATGGTGTATATACTAATGAGATTTGTGGTAACGCACGAGGGAATATATAAAGCCACAGACAAACCCGGGGCTTTTTCCTGGGTCATCAATTTTACTAGCAGATTCCAGAAGATGTCCAGGCGTGGTGGCTCATGCCTGTAATCCCAGCACTTTGGGAGGCCGAGGCAGGTGGTTCACGAGGTCAAGAGATCAAGACCATCCTGGCCAACATGGTGAAACCCCGTCTCTACGAAAAATACAAAAATTAGCTGGATGTGGTGGTGGTGCGCCTCTGTAGTCCCAGCTACACGGGAGGCTGAGGCAGGAGAATTGCTTGAACCCGGGAGGTGGAGGTTGCAGTGAGCCGAGAGCGCGCCATTGCACTCCAGCCTGGCAACAGAGTGAGACTCTGTCTCAAAAAGAAAAAAAAAATTTCCAGAAGACATTTTTATATTAAACAGGCCGGGTGTGGTGGCTCACACCTGTAATCCCAGCACACTTTGGGAGGCTGAGGTGGGTGGATCACAAGGTTAGGAGTTCAAGACCAGCCTGACCAACATGGTGAAATCCTGTCTCTACTAAAAATACAAAAATTAGCTGGGCGTGGTACTAGGCACCTGTAATCCCAAGTACTCAGAAGGCTGAGGCAGGATAATCACTTGAACCCGGGAGGCGGAGGTTGCAGTGAGCTGAGATGGCGCCACCTGCCTTGGCCTCCCAAAGTACTGGGATTACAGGCATGAACCACCGCGCCCGGCCGGCAAAACTTTTTAACGAGTGCACTCCAGCCTGGGTGACAGAGCAAAACTCTGTCTCAGAAAGAAAAAAAAAAAGAAAAGAAAAGAAATACGAATACATCTTTGAAGAAAAAATTTAAATGTACAAGAGTAGGGGCTGGGCGCAGTGACTTACACCTGTAATCCCAGCACTTCGGGAGGCCGAGGCGGGCACATCACGAGGTCAGGAGATCGTGACCATCCTGGCTAACACGGTGAAACCCCGTCTCTACTAAAAATACAAAAAATTAGCCAGGCGTGGTGGCGGGCGCCTGTAGTCCCAGCTACTCAGGAGGCTGAGGGAGGAGAATGGCGTGAACCCAAGAGGCCCAAGAGGCCCAAGAGGCGGAGCTTGCAGTGAGCCAAGATCGTGCCACTGCGGTCCAGCCTGGGTGACAGAACGAGACTCCATCTCAAAAAAAAAAAAAAAAAAAAAGAAAGAAAGAAAAGAAAAGGAAAGAAAAAAAAAGTGCAAGAGTAGGGGACTTCAAGAAATGTTCACTTGGCTGGGCGTGGTGGCTCATGCCTGTAATCCCACCACTTTGGAAGGTCAAGGCGGGCAGGTCATCTGAGATCAGGAGTTCAGGACCAGCCTGGCCAACATGGTGAAACCCCATCTCTACGAAAATACAAAAATTAGCCAGGCATGATGGCAGGTGCCCGTAATCCCAGCTACTCGAGAGGCTGAGGCAGGAGAATCGCTTGAACCCGGGAGGCGGAGGTTGCAGTGAGCCGAGATTGCGCCACTGCACTCTAGCCTGGGCGACAGAGCAAGACTCCATCTCAAAAAAAAAAAAAAGAAAGAAAAGTGAAAAAGAAATGTTCACTCACAGTACTCCTGGTGTATACTTGCTTTCTTGTTGCTATCGGGATATGTTCATGGAAATGTTTGAGACCCTCTGCTCTAGTGATCACACTACTCAGGAGCAGAAGTAAGGCCAGGGATGATCCTGGAATCCTGACACACATGAAATGAAAAGTCAGGGAAGACCACACTAGAAATAGTAACTTGGATAGGCTCTTGGCTTAGAAAGGATTCAGGCAGAGAGCCCCTTAGGGACAATGCCTTTTTACCCTAGGGACCAGAGGAGAGTTTTCATAATATCCACTCTTGGCTTGATTGTGTTTTCTTTTTTTCCCCTAGAAACTGGTCCACAATGTGCATAACCACATCACCAATGACAAGAGATTCAATGGGTCTGAAAGGTATGGTCCCCTTGAGGAAAACGAATTAAAAGGTACTTTGCTAAGGACAGGGAAGTAGAGGGGGATGCTCCAATACAGCAATGAGACTAAGGCTTTGATCTCACCATACCTTCTTAGGCCATGGAGGGATTTGCCACAAAGTTGATTAGTGCTGGGTATCTCTGTTTGTCTGGCTCTTACAAAGCCGACAACTTTATTCATTCTCTTCTCTTTGTGGCAGCATCAAGTCCTCTTGGAATATTTCAGTAGTGAAGTTTCTTCTGGAAAAGCTCAAGCAAGAGCTGGTGACCAGTCCCCACAATTACACTGATAAGGAGCTAAAAGGTGAGAAAAACTGGTTTAACTCCTATGTCATCCTTTCTCCCCATCTCCTCCCACTCCTCTTTCTTGGTCAGAGGAGAAGAGGAATAGTAGAGATGATTAGGTAGTTTTGAAAATAGTGGATTTGAAACATTTTTTGGCTATTCTCACCTTCAATATATTCATAGAATTATCTCAAATTGCCTGTTTTTTTCCCTCTCAGTCTGAAACGAAAATGAGAGAAGGAAAGGGCTAGAACACCATCATGCATTCTGTTTATGCAGGTCTTGAATCTAAGGTGTTATGAGGAGGAGGACTCTAAGGTGTTATGAGGAGGTGTTATGTTCAGAAGCCGGGCCTGCCTCTTGGTCCCTAAATATTGTTTTCCAGGCTTTCTCTTTCCTTGCTCTCTTTTGTTATTTGTAGCTAACCCTGAAGTATTATGAAAGCTTCTGCTGAAAAAGTACTTGTAGAGCCAGGTAACGTGGCTCATCCCTGTAATCCTAGCACTTTGGGAGGCCAAGGCAGGAGGATTATTTCAGCCCAGGAGTTCGAGACTAGCATGGGCAACATGGCGAAACCCCATCTTTACCAAAAACAAACAAAAATAACAAAAATTAACTGGGCGGGGTGGCATGCATGACGTAGTCCCAGCTACTTGGGAGGCTGAGGCGGGAGGATTGCTTGAGCCTGCGAGGTGGAGGTTGCAGTGAGCTGAGATAGTGCCACTGAACTCCATCATGGGCAAACCTTGTTTCAAAAAAAAAGAAAAAAATACTTGTAATCTTCCATCAGAGTGGCATTAGGGGTAGATTGTTGTTGTTTTTAAATTTTTTTTAAATAGAGACTGAGTCTCACTATGTTGCCCAGGCTGGTCTCAAACTCCTGGGCTCAAGCAATCCTCCTGCCTCAGCAGGAGGCCTCCCAGAATGTTGGGATTACAGGCGTGAGCCACCACGCCCAAGAAGGGGTAGGTTTTATTTGGTGGACGGAGCGGGGAGACACAGAAGCGGTGGAGTTGTCTTTTTCCAGTGGGAGATACTTGGGAGGAGTTAGTGTTGGAGATGGAGGTGGGCAAAGAAAGCTAAACCAATTAGCCGGCCATGGTGATGTGCACCTGTAGTCCCAGCTGCTCAGGAGGCTGAGGCTGGACGATCACTTAAGCCCAGGAGTTTGAGGCTGCAGTGAGCCTGCCTGACCATGCCACTGCCCTCAAGCTTGGGTGACAGAGCAAGACCCTGTCTCGTAACAAAATCATAATAAAATAAATCAATAAAAAGAAACCTAACCAAAGAGGAGTGAATAGATGCTAATGCCTATGCCAAGACAGCCCAGCATCTAGGCCAGGCCTGGTTGCTCACGCCTGTAATCCCAGCTCTTTGGGAGGCTGAGGCAGGTGGATCACCTGAGGTCAGGAGTTCGAGACCAGCCTGACCAACATGGAGAAACCCTGTCTCTACTAAAAAGAGCCGGGTGTGGTGGCACGTGCCTGTAATCCCAGCTACTCGGGAGGCTGAGGCAGGAGAATCGCTTGAATCCAGGAGGTGGAGGTTGTGGTGAGCCGAGATTGTGCCATTGCACTCCAGCCTGGGCAACAAGAGTGAAACTACATCTCAAAAAAAAAAAAAAAAAAAAGCCCTAATCTAAGTAGTGATGCCCAACCTCCCATTCAATAGTGTTAGGGCAGAAAAATGGGCTGAGGACCACTACTCTAGAGGACCCTCCTTCTTGCTCCCTTCCTTCCCTCCCTGCCAGGAGCTTGTGTGGCCTACTTCCTTACTAAGAGGCGTGAGTACCGCAACTCTCTGAACCCCTTTAAAGGCCTGAAGGAAAAAGAGGAGAAGAAACTTCGAAGTCGCCGATATCGGGTAGGTTTCTAGGCCTTTCTTTCAAGATACTAAACTCTAAACCCTTTCCTAAGTGGGAAGGGCCAGAGGACATGGCATCTGAGAATAGGGTTGAGAGCCAGGAATGTAGGAAGATAGAGAAGAACACTGAGCCAATGCTAAGATCTGACTTGGGGACTGGGTTCACTTAGGCACAGATTTTACACAGCCTTCCCCACCAAACCTTTTCCCCAAATCTAATCCATAGAATGTTTACCTTCCTAATCTATCATGTGGGTTCCTGCCTTAGCTTTTTGCCAACCGATCCAGTATCATGAGGCATTTTGGACCTGAGGACCAACGTCTGTGGAATGATGTGACAGAGGAGCTGATGTCAGATGAAGAGGACAGTCTTAACGAGCCAGGTGTGTGGGTGGCCCGCCCTCCCCGTTTCCGGGCCCAGCGCCTCACAGAGCTCTGCTACCACCTGGATGCTAACTCTAAGCATGGCACCAAAGCCAACCGTGTGTATGGGCCTCCCTCAGACAGACTGCCTTCTGCTGAAGCCCAGCTCCTTCCACCAGAACTTTACAATCCTAATTTCCAAGAAGAGGAAGATGAGGGAGGGGATGAGAATGCACCTGGCTCCCCATCTTTTGACCAACCCCACAAAACCTGCTGTCCTGACTTGAACTCATTCATTGAAATCAAGGTGGAAAAGGATGAATAAAATCTACAGCCAAGAATAACTCTGGCTTCCGCCATGCCCCATGTCTCAGAAATAGGCGGCCATGGGGCTTCACAAAATAATGAGATGCTCTGTGCAGTCTGAGAAAGCAAATTTGCCTCTTTTCTTAACACAGTCTGTACTGGGGAAGCAGAACACTGGTGGGATAAAAACTTATCTAGAAGGGGAGAAACTCCCTCCACTGTGAACAGTAAGCCAGAAAATGCTTATTCCTCAGCATAAACAGTGTCTCGGAGAAGCCTGGGATGAGAAAAGGAGGAGGATGGGTCCAAGAAACATGAGGCCTTCTTGACATATGCCCCGTCTCTGAGTTGTTTCTGCCCCTGCCCGGTTCCACCCAAAGCTCTGAGGAAGCAGCCCAGGTTGTACCTTTTGCTTCCCCGTGGCTACTTGTCTTGCTCTGCAGTGGAAACCGAACACGACCAGTCCAGGTTAATACCGCCACCCGGTGGGCAGTTTCAGTCATGAGCTTGAGTCTTCTGACCAAGGGAACACAAGTTCTATCACTATTGGGGAATTGGGATCCTGATATAATAGCTATTGTTTATTGAGTTACATGAGGAAAATTTTACTATTCCTATCTTACAGATGAGGAAATTAAGGCTTAAAGAGTTCCCGTGTCTCACCGGCAGCCTCTCTCTCACTATGTGACCAAGCAAAATACACAGCTTTGTAGCTATTTCTTGGTCCTGTCAGCCAAGCTGTATTTTGTCGAAGGGGTGTGCATTTTGGACGGATTGAAAAGCAAAAATGGCTTTATATTTATTCAGTCTTATGACAAATATTGATCGCTTTACTATGTGTCAGGTACTGTGCTATGGATACATTGTTGATAAGGTTGGATGCTGTTCAGAGATTTTTTTAGTTTAGTCAGGAAGCCAGGCAGTGGAGTAGGCAATGAAATGAACTGTGATAAGGGTGACCATGGTGGAGTGTAGTGCACTATGGCAATATACAGCAGGGGCAGCTAACCTACTCTTGCAGTCTGGAAAGGCTTCTTCTGAGAGGGTGTAATGTCTAAACTGGGGAAGAGTTAACCAGGAGAAGGAAAGGGGAGGCTAAGAGAGTGTTCCAAACAGGGAACTGCGGGTACAAAAGTCCAGGAGCAAGAGGAGTACAGACAAGGTCCAGTTCTACTGCAGACTGGTTTGGGGAAGGGATTATGCTAGAGGAGAGGCTGGAGAGTGAGACAGACCTCATAATACAGAGTACAGACTTCAGCCCAAGGGCAGTGAGAAATCATTGAAAGTTTGTTTTAGCAGGGAAATAAAACGACAGGTTTTGCCTACAGGCAGTCCCCAACTCACGATGGTTCGACTTAGGATTTTTCAACTTTACGATGGTGCAAAATGATTCAGTATGCTCCTCACCTTATGATGCAGTTACATCAGATAAACCCATTTTAAGCTGAAAATATGGTTAAGTTGAAGAAGCACTTCTGCCTTACGATATTTTCAATTTATAATGGATGGGTTTATTCAGACATAACTCCATTGTAAGTCGTAAAGCTTCTGTACTGAAAAATATCACTTGACCTCAGGGTATAAGATGGATTGCAGGGAGCAAGCCTTGGCCAGGAGGCTTTTGCATTGGTTTAGGAGAAGAAAGATGGTGACTTGACATATATAGTGGTGATGAGGGGAGGACAGATTTGGAAGACGTTTAGGAAGCAGAATTAACAGAACTTGGTGATTGATAGGACTTGGTTGGATTTGAGGTTAAGGGAGAAGGAGGACATAGGGTTGATGCTCAGATTTCTAGTTTAAGCAGCTAACAGGATTGTGCCATTTACTCAGAGAATGTTAGAGGAGCCAGTTTCATGAGGCAGAGAAGATGAGATCAGCTTAGGATATTGGGTGCTTCTGAGACAGCCATTGGAGATGCTAGTAGTTAGTTGAGTTTTTAAGTCCAAGAAAGACTGGGCTGGAAATATGGATTAGGGAGTCACCTGTGTATACAGATTATAATTAAAGTCTTGGGGATGAAGAGGGCCTTTGGAGATCCCAGCTCCAGTTTAGGCTGTGGAGAGGCCACCTGAGGTCATGAGCACTATTGGAGCATGCCCTATTAGCATATGCATCTTCTACTTCTTCCCCTTCACTCATCTCTGCTTCCAGTTATCCCTTGAAAACACAGGCTGTTCATCCCAGTTGTGCCCATTGTTACCACCAACTCTTGCATGGGCCTCCTTTAATGGCCTCTCAACATTTCATAAGATTTCCTCTCACATCCTCACCCCAAAGGATCAAAGCTTCCAAATATTAGTAGTTGTGTGGATATTTTGGATGTAATTGGAAGGAAGAATCAAGGTTCTTCTTCCTCATCTGGACACAGGAAAGGAGGGAACACATTATGGTTAATTCTGAAGATGTTGCTCACAGCAGGTTCTAGATGCAATCCGATAGCTCCCCTCTGTTCCTAGTGCTTTCAGTCCTCCCTGCTTCCAGGCTGGTAGGAAACTCTCCTCAGGATCAGAGAAAAGCCGTGGCCTTGACCAGGGAAACAGAGAGGCTGATTCTCAGGGGAGATGAGGTCAGGGAGACAATGCAACTAGGACAAAGAAGCCAAATAGTTTGGCACAAATTAATTTCCCAAAAGATATTAACCTCGTTTCTTTCCACATTCCCTAAGGCTACACTAAGATTACAAAAGGTGTTCAGAATGTTGAGATGAAAATAATATGCATGACTTGTTTGCATATAATTTTCATACTCATTTACTATTTAAATACAAAGGAGTCATTTTCCTTCTCCATTCTACTTCCTCCGCCCCTTGCCCCTGATGTTTTAGTCTGGGCAAAATTAGTTGGCTGGTTTTAAAAAAATTTTTTTGAGACGGAATCTCCCTCTATCGCTCAGGCCGGAGTGCAGTGGCACAATCTCGGCTCTCTGCAACCTCTGCCTCCTGGGTTCAAGCGATTCTTCTGCCTCAGCCTCCCAAGTAGCTGGGACTACAGGTGCGTGCCACCACACCAGCTAATTTTTGTATTCTTAGTAGAGACGGGGTTTCACCATACTGGCCAGGCTGGTTGCAAACTCCTGACCTCGTGATCTACCCACCTCTGCCTTCCAAACTGCTGGGATTACAGGCGCGAGCCACTGCTCCCGGCCGGTGGCTGGTATTTAATTAGGTATGTTTAGCTTCATCTAGGGTTTCTTTAAAAAAAAAAAATTATTATTAATTTTTGAGAATTTTTTTGAGAGGGAGTCTTGCTCTGTCGCCCAGGCTGCAGTGCAGTGGCCGTGATCTTGGCTCACTGCAACCTCTATCTCCCGGGTTCAAGCGATTCTCTTGCCTCAGCCTCTCGAGTGGCTGGGACTATAGGCGTGCGCCACCACGCCTGGCTAATTTTTGTATTTTTAGTAGAGGTAGGGTTTCACCATGTTGGCCAGGCTGGTCTGAACTCCTGACTTCAAGTGATCCACCCACCTCAGCCTCCCAAAGTGGTGGGATTACAGGCATGAGCCACCGCGCCCGGCTGCTTCAGCCAGAGTTTCTTTTCCTTATTCTTGATCCTTCTAAAATAGTCGATATCAGCCTTTTTTCCATCCTGATCATTTTCATTTGCAATTTCCTCTACATGGCATTTCTTTTCTTCCTCTTAATACTTACTTTGTATCACCAGTCTTCTGTGGACCAAAACCAACAGGAGAAGGTGTTCGCTAGCCCTAAAACCAGTCCTTCCATCTCCATAGTCATCTGAAATGTTTGCTAAAAATCTCATTTCCCAACACCAGGGGGTGTCTGTCTATCCCTCTAACTGTCCTACCCTTAAGGTAGAGATTAGTCCCAAACCTTTTCCTCACTCCTTTTCACTGCTTCTACATACACACTATATCTCTTTCCCTCCTTCTCAAGATAGAGATTAGTCCCATTTTCCTGACTCCTTTTCACTGCTTTTACAAACACAAAATTTCTCCACCATCACAAAACTTTTGGGTCCAGAAGGTGGTGCCTTTTTATTTCAGTTTATCTGTTTGTCTCTCATACTCTGGACAAGTTTGTCCTTTCCTTTGCGCACCCTTCGGTCTCTGCATCGTCCACACTCCTCTTTGCTCCCCAGCTCTCCCTTTCTTTCGCTATCTCTTCCCTCTTCCACCTCTCTCTGTGGGCTTCGTCGCCTTTCAGGGCTATCTTTACGTACACGTCTCTGAACCTCTTTATGCATTTGTCTTCTTTCTCTCTGTCTTCCTCTTTATGGCTCTCTCCATTTCTGTACCAGTCTCTCTCCATCTCTCCCACAGTCCCCACGCTGGGAACAAAGTCACGGTGCTAGCGCAGAACATGCCTCCTGTCGTCCGGTCCCGGGCCGCGACACATTCCACCATGCCCCTCCGCGCATTCCAAATGCAGACAAAGAGTCCCCGTCCCCTACTCCCACACTCTTTCCTGTTCCAATTCTTGAGTGTTGTAGGGGCAGCTGCCCCAGCTGCCCCTGCCCGCCTCTCACGTCCAGTCCGCGGGCCTCCACATCCAGGGCAGTTAGCGCCAGCGTCCGCTGCACGCACACCAGCTATCCCTGCGCGGACACCCTCGGCGCTCTCGCACACACCGCGCTCCGCCCTCCTAGGAAAGTAGATCCGGCCAGGCAGACAAAAGTTTGGGAGAGAAGTTCGGTCTGTGGCTAGCGTGAGAGCTAGGGGGGCGGGGGCCGGAGAGAGTGGGGCAGTCGGGCGAGTCGACGCGTGAACAGGTAGACCTGCGGACGGGACAGCCGCGGCCAGAGGCCCTGCTAGCCCCGCTCAGCCCCAGATGCGCTGGGGGACGCAGCCCCTCCCGCTGGGGGATGCTGTGGGACTCCTGGCGCCGGTCATCCAGGCCGCCCGCTAAGCCCCTGTGCCTCCCCTGTGCCCCTGGGGAACTAGAGTCCGGCTGCAGGGAAAGAGAACCGGCAGCCGAGACGCCGCAGGGTGCCAGGCGGGGAGGGGACGAGAGGCCCCAGGCCCGAGGGCATGGAGCGGTTAGGAGAGAAAGCCAGTCGCCTGCTGGAGAAGTTCGGCCGCAGAAAGGGTGAATCTAGCCGGTCTGGGTCTGACGGGACTCCCGGGCCGGGCAAGGGGCGCCTAAGTGGGTTGGGGGGACCTAGGAAGTCAGGGCCCCGAGGAGCTACTGGGGGACCTGGGGATGAGCCGTTGGAGCCGGCCCGGGAGCAAGGTTCCCTGGACGCTGAGCGGAATCAGCGCGGCTCCTTTGAGGCGCCGCGCTACGAAGGCTCCTTTCCCGGGGGGCCGCCGCCCACTCGGGCCTTGCCTCTACCTCAGTCGTTGCCCCCCGATTTTCGGCTGGAGCCCACGGCCCCGGCCCTCAGCCCCCGCTCTAGCTTCGCCAGTAGCTCGGCCAGCGACGCGAGCAAGCCGTCCAGCCCCCGGGGCAGCCTGCTGCTGGACGGGGCGGGGGCTGGCGGAGCTGGAGGTAGCCGGCCCTGCAGCAATCGCACCAGCGGCATCAGCATGGGCTACGACCAGCGCCACGGGAGCCCCTTGCCAGCGGGGCCGTGCCTGTTTGGCCCACCCCTGGCCGGAGCACCGGCAGGCTATTCTCCTGGAGGGGTCCCGTCCGCCTACCCGGAGCTCCACGCCGCCCTGGACCGATTGTACGCTCAGCGGCCCGCGGGGTTCGGCTGCCAGGAAAGTCGCCACTCGTATCCCCCGGCCCTGGGCAGCCCTGGAGCTCTAGCCGGGGCCGGAGTGGGAGCGGCGGGGCCCTTGGAGAGACGGGGGGCGCAACCCGGACGACACTCTGTGACCGGCTACGGGGACTGCGCCGTGGGCGCCCGGTACCAGGACGAGCTAACAGCTTTGCTTCGCCTGACGGTGGGCACTGGTGGGCGAGAAGCCGGAGCCCGCGGAGAACCCTCGGGGATTGAGCCGTCGGGTCTGGAGGAGCCACCAGGTCCTTTCGTTCCGGAGGCCGCCCGGGCCCGGATGCGGGAGCCGGAGGCCAGGGAGGACTACTTCGGTGAGTGAGAGAAGTGGTTAGGGACGGGAAGGGACCCGTCACGGTATTCGGTTCTCCACTGCCCCGACGGCCCAAAGTGCCGGTGCCCCGGGGTCCGAGGTGAAGACGCGGGACTAGGAAAGAAACAAGAGGGATGGATGGGGGCGGCCCCAGAGCACTGCCCCCTTCCTGCTAGTTTTCAAATGAACCAGGGCTCCTTATTTCTGCTAAATTCAACCCCCCTGGTATCTCGTGAGTCCGTTTCTCAAGCATTTGAACCTCGGTTTTTTGCGGTAGGAGGCCTCGTAGGGAAGGGACCAAGTGGGGCAGTGAGGGCGCATCCCCCCCAACTTGTTCCCCCCTTCACGGCGGTGCCCCTAGAGGTTTGTGCGCGCCGCGCCCCCACCCGGGCCCAGGCTCCGCCCGCAGGAATTCGGAGAATGCGCGGGTGGGGGGGCGGGGCAGGCTGGCCGCGTGCGTGCCGACTCCTGCCCGGGCGCTCCAGGTGCCCGCGGGCGGGGCGGCTGCCGCCGCGCGGCGGAGGGGTGGGGTTTGGGGATGGGGGGGCGCTCCCTAGCACACGCGGAGTAGTGGCGGCTGTCGGGGAAATAGAGCCTGGGAGGCAGGATGGAGCGCCCTGGGAGCCAACTGCTGTCCCTCCCCAGTCCTGTTGGCTAGGTGCGTGCGTGGGCATTTAATCAGAGACCCAGTAGTACCAGCTATTTTCCCCATCCTCCAGAAGTCAGGGCAAAAGCCATGACTACTGGGACACCATTACCTCTGGATGGATAACGACCCTGTGTTATTGCCAGAAATAACCTGGCCTTGAATTCTGGCTATCACCTCTCAGAATTCAGGCTAGAAGTAGCGCCTTACTTCCTGACACTGTTAAGGAAACCTGGGCGCTGTCTCCCTCCCCTACTCTGTTCAAGAAGTATTGACTGATTATATGTCTCAGCTATGAGGAACATTAGGGTCTTGAAAGATCTTTTAGTCAAAATTCACAGGCATTGCTACACACATAAAAAACTTCGAATCTGATTGCGATTGGAAAGAAGTGGCAGGCTTACCCCCTAAGGGCTGTAGGCCTCTTTCACTTTTCCAAGCATCTCTTCTTACCACTCATGCCCCACTCCTGGACCCCATGCTATAGAACTCTATGGCTAGAAAAGTGAATAGGAAGAGGAATGCGGCCAGGGAGGGATGGTTGGGTAGGAGGTTCAGAGGTAGCAGGGTGGCAGGCTACAAGGGCGCTGCATAACTCAACCCCCAACCTCCACCACTATTCTTTTCCCCACCTCCAAATCCACCGAGAGGAAAGCCCAGAGGAGATGATGTCAAACCACTTTGATCAAGGAAGACTGAATGACAGGGCCCATTTAGCAGTTTCGTTTTGAGGCCCAGGAGAGGTGGCTAGTAAAGAAGTCTTTTTGGCTGAACCATCAGAGCCAAAAGGAAGAAAGGAACTCAGAGAAACTGCAATAAAATGGCAGGAGGAACATAGGTGTAGATATACTGGGTTAGAGGAGGTGAGGCCAACGTGCCTGAGCAGTTTCGTTTGCTCTTCCCATAACGTCCAAGGTTTCCTAAAGAATGGCTCTGACAGGACCCCCTGGCATGGCAATCTTGGGGCAGATCTTCACTTCCATGAGGAAGCCACATTTTGAATTCAGAGATGGGGGCCCCTTCTCCCTGGGAGTCAGGCTGCCTCCTTTGACAGAACCCCTACATACCCCTTGTGCTGCTAGCCCAGCTTGACTGTACCCTCCTCCTGCCCCTAGTAGGGGCCCTCTTCCTTGGCTTCAGCCTTGCCCAGCTGCCAGAGGGTGGGAGCAGGACAGGCCTGGGCCCATCAGTTGCTGCAGCTGCTGCACAGGCTCCCAAGCCCCTGGGCAAAGACTGGGATGGGCCCCAACAGGCAGGGAGTGTGGCAGCGTGCCGAGGGGGAGAGGTGGGGCGGGCCCGTTGGGATCTGCTCCCCAAAGACAGGCCCTAGCCCTCACTCATGGGCCTGGAATTGGGGAGTGGAGGGAGGGAAGAACACACCCAGGAAAGGCGAGTCCCAGAGCCAGGTGTATATATCTTAGTGGGGGATTTTGGGGAATAGCAAGCAGTTCAGTTCTGTATTCTTCCCATGATAGAAGGTGACTAGGAGGCATCAGGGGCTCTGCTACTCTCCCTGCTTTCCTGTTCAACCCTGGTTCCTGGAACACACCCTGCATTCTCAGCAGCCACCTCCCCACAGGAGTCATGCTCACATGGCCCCTCTGCACGGAGCCCTCTGCCGAGCCAGATCCTTTTCTCCATCCTTGGAAGTCTGCAGCAGAGAGAAATCATTCTATAACTGAACAGCTCGTTTGACTGATGGGAAATTGAAGTCCCAGAGCGGCTTTCTGGGCCTAGCCTGCTTTCTCTAGAAGGTTTTTTCAAGTCTGCTGCTGAGCACCTGTGGACCGGCATCTTTGACCATTCATTCTACACACTGCAACAGAGATCATACCTTGCCTGTATAGTCTTTTCTCCCCAACAGAAACTAAGCATCTGAATGCCAGGGACCATATCTTCGACTTTCTCCAGGTTTCCTTAGGTAGTGGTGCTGTGTTAAGCACAAAATAGATGCTCAGAAAATATCTGTTGAGTAATTAAATAAACAAGAATGGATCTGCTCAGCCAAGATCTTGCTGCATCTCATTACTTGTTATCTTCTCTACTCAGAAGGGAGCCCATCAAAGGGAGACTGTGACCCCTGGCACATCAGGAAAGGGCAGTCAGGAAAGCTTGGGAATCCCTGGTTTTGTCCTGGGGGAGTAGAGTGTGACATTCTTTTCTCTTCTCAGGCACCTGTATCAAGTGCAACAAAGGCATCTATGGGCAGAGCAATGCCTGCCAGGCCCTGGACAGCCTCTACCACACCCAGTGCTTTGTTTGCTGCTCTTGTGGTGAGTGTAGCCCCAATACTCAAGCACTCCCCTCCCCTGCCCACATACACACTTACAAGTGCTATGGGGAGCAGGAGGAGAGCTTGTGCCTCTTCATTTGCTCACAGAGCAGCTGTTGGATCCCCACCAAGTGTCTGGAGGTCCGCAGCTGCTCCGCGTCTCTTGCTTCCCTGTCTGTCCTCTACTTGGCTCTCCCTCCCCGTGGTGGGTCTCCTTTCTGGAGTCCCTCCTTCCTTCCTCACCTCTGTTTCTCCCTCTCGTGCCTCCCTGCTTGCCCATCCTGGCCCTCCAGCTTCTTGGGGGGGCTTGGTCTTGGGCAGCCAAGTTGCCTGGGGCGACCGTGAAAGACTGGAATGTGGGGAGGGTGGGGGCAGGCTGGGGGAGTGGGGAGCTGTTTGGGGCGGAGAGGGGGGTTTTCTCTTGGCTGGTCAGAGTTCAGCCACCTCACTAGAGTGCAGGCCACCGGGCCATGCCAAGCTGATGACATCACGCTCCAGGAATGCCTGCCACTGTTAGCTCAGGAGGCCCACTTGGAAAGGGGGGATGCTCCCAGCGGCCTTAACTGCCCCCCTCCCCTCCCCTCCCCTCCCCTCCCCTCCCTCATTACCCCCTCCTCACTGCTTACCCATTCTGATTCCTTTGCTAAACCTTTAATCTCTTATCTCTGCCTGTCTGACTTCAGCACTCAGCTTTTCTCACTCCCCCAGTTTCTGCCTGGTTCTCTTTAGGCTCATCTGTCTGTCTATCCTTCTGTGTACAGGGCCTCTTCTGGCCATATCTCTTTCCTTGTCTTTCCTCCCCTGGGTCTCATGAGCTTCTAAGTCAGCTTTCCTAACCCACTGGACAAAGTCGGAAGTGGGGATTTTGAGGGGAAGAAGGCAAAGGGGGGAAAATTGCTCATGCTCCACCTGTTCTCACTCCTCCCCTATCCCTGATAATGTAGACACCTGGGAGCAGTTTCTGGGGGTTGGTCACATGGGGAATGGTCCTTCCTTGTCTGCTGAAAGAAGATCCTGGGTTGTCTCTTACCCCAGAGACTCTGGGTCCCTTTAAGCTTAGGGAAGCAACCTTATACAAACAGGAGAGGGGACCTGCTTTGCTTCCAAACAAAGCACTTTGTCTTCCTGCAGTAACTCCAGTCCTGACCTCCATAGAGTCTGTCCCTGGAAGGAGATATGCTCAGGCAAAGAGGCTTCTAGGTTGAAGGGTCCCAGAGGGCAAGGCCTGTTAACAATGTGATTCTCTCTATGCAAATCATATAGCACCTTATTAAGAGCTCATGTATTCCAGCATGTAGTTGGCTTTACTCTCCCAGGTGGCTTCCTATGCACTGGAGAGGAAGGCAGTTTGTTTAGGGGAGGGCCCTAGAAAACTGTTAAGGAGGCAGGAGCTGGAGGAGCGGCAAGCAGAGGAGAGGGGAAGTTGGCTGGAATGAAGCCAAAGCAAATTGGAATTTCATCAGATGGAATTTTTGTGTGGGGAAGGACAGACAGCAGTTAGGAGGAAAAGCACAAAGTCCAGGTTTAAATATATTATGCAGCAATGGGGAGCAGTGACCCCAGAAGTCTTGCACCTGGGCTGTGGGATAGGTTCCAGCCCCTTCTCTATTGTTTCTAGGGCGAACTTTGCGTTGCAAGGCTTTCTACAGTGTCAATGGCTCTGTGTACTGTGAGGAAGATTATCTGGTGAGTAAGGGTCACCTGGACCTGGAATTGGTTTCCATACTGTCCCCCTTCTTGGTGGCCCATTGGAGTACCACCCATCATTCTCAGTTTGATAACAGCCTCCGTTTGTCTTGTCTTTTACTTTAGTTTTCAGGGTTTCAGGAGGCAGCTGAGAAATGCTGTGTCTGTGGTCACTTGATTTTGGAGAAGGTAAGTAAAGTGCCTTCAGCTGAGAACTCTCACTGTGAGGCTGAAGAGCGGAATCAGGGACTAAATGGATACTGAGAGAAGGTTGGGGAAAGAAGCCTGTCACCAGATGAATCACTTTCATCCCATTCCTCCCCAGAGCAACTGTTTACAGTGGCTTCCCTCTGCCTATGGGATCAAGTCTGGGCTCAAAAGCCTGTCAACCCAGGCTTCTATGACCTGGCCCCTCCCTAATTCTGCAGGCACAGCCAGGCCTTCCAGCCTGAGCTAGGAGTGTGGGGTCCTGAGTCTTTTTTTTTTTTTTTTTTTTTGAGACAGAGTCTCGCTCTGACAAAGTGGCATGATCTCCGCTCACTGCAACCTCCGCCTCCCAGGTTCAAGTGATTCTAGTGCCTCAGCCTCCCAAGTAGCTAGGACTACAGGCATGCGCCACCATGCCTGGCTAATTTTTGTATGTTTAGTAGAGACAAGGTTTTGCCATGTTGGCCAGGCTGGTCTTGAATTCCTGGCCTCAAGTGATCCTCCTGCCTCAGCCTCCCAAAGTGCTAGATTATAGGCGTGAGCCACCATGCCCAGTCTGGGGTCCTGAGTTTGTTTTTTTTTTTTTTGAAACAGAGTCTCACTCTGTCGCCCAGGCTGGAGTCCAGTTGCACGATCTCGGCTTACTGCAAGCTCCTCCTCCTGGGTTCATGCCATTCTCCTGCCTAGCTGGGACTACAGGTGCCCGCCACCATGCCCGACTAATTTTTTTGTGTGTTTTTAGTAGAGACGGGGTTTCACTGTGTTAGCCAGGATGGTCTCGATCTCCTGACCTCGTGATCCACCCACCTGGGCCTCCCAAAGTGCTGGGATTACAGGCGTGAGCCACCGTGCCCGGCCGGTCCTAAGTCTTAATCCCCTTTCTGCTACTGGTTAGAATCACTTGGGACTCAGTTTTCTTTTCTGTAAAAACAAAAGATAGGATTAAATCAGTGATTCTCAATCATGGTAGCCTAGCAGGTCAGCTGGGAAGAACTAAAAAATAAAACAAAACCAAAAACAGTGTTTGGATCCCATCACCACAGATTGTGATAATAGGCCTGGAGGAGGGCAAAGCATTGATGTTTTTTAAAAGCTCCCTAGGTGATCCTGATATGCAGCCAGAGTTAAACACTACTGACCTGAATGCTCTCTCAGGCACTTTTCAGGGTTTCTGCCTCCATTTTAAGACTTCTTCCCCGACATTACATAGCATTGTTCTAGGAGTATAGCAGCGGAGTGGATGAGGTTAATGGGAGTAATAAGGAGCATAATGGGCAGCTGGAGAGCTGGGACTGGAGGGAGACTGATTCTCTTGCTACCCCATGAGCCAGATCCTACAAGCAATGGGGAAGTCCTATCACCCAGGCTGCTTCCGATGCATTGTTTGCAACAAGTGCCTGGATGGCATCCCCTTCACAGTGGACTTCTCCAACCAAGTATACTGTGTCACCGACTACCACAAGTGAGTCTGCCCCTTGGGATGCAGTGTGGAACTGGGTCCAGGGATTCCCCAACCTCAGCTCATCTCTTCCCTCTTTCTTTCAGAAATTATGCTCCTAAGTGTGCAGCCTGTGGCCAACCCATCCTCCCCTCTGAGGTCAGTATGTCTGGGTTCTCCTTCAGGGCAGCCAGTGCCACTGCCTTTGGAGAAGGGATAGGGACATGCTGCCTGGCCTCCTGCCGGAAGCGGTAGTGCCAAGGAATGTACTCTGTGAAGATTCCCGTGTGACTCTGCCTCTCGGGGTCACCACCCTGACCCTAACATCCGGGCCTGGACATGTCTGAAAGCCTAACTGGGCCCAGGCTCCATCTCTTCTATCCCAGTCCAAAGGAGGAGACTTTCTTTGAGGTCGAGGTCACCAGACTGCAGATGTAGGGGCTGGAAAAAGGTGGGAAGAATCCTCAGCACTGGTAGGAAGGGGTCAGAAATGATTTAAGCTGTGTGTAGAGGATGTGCCTACGGAGAGAAGCCAAAAAGCCAGTGAGGACCAGAACTTATTGGATCCCCTTGTTCCCAGCCTAGCCTACTTTATTTATGCCTCCTGTCCCCTTCCCTTCCCTTTGCTTCCCCCACAACTGAGAGAGGTAGGTAAGGCCAGGGCTGTTGTACAGAGGGAGTGTGCTACGTGGGGGCAGCCCGGTGAAGGAGATGAGGAGAGTTCTGGTAGGATTTGCAGAGGCATCTTAAAACTACAGGTGATTGCAGAGAGACTCTGGGGGCATTTGTATGATCTTCCCATGGGGTGGGAAGGGTTGTATATGAGGGAAAGGTGGAGGTGAGGCAACATGCTGCTCTCATCTCCATGGGGGTCTGCATGTTTCAGGGCTGTGAGGACATCGTGAGGGTGATATCCATGGACCGGGATTATCACTTTGAGTGCTACCACTGTGAGGTGAGTGTTGGGGTTCAGCGGTGCTGGAGAAGAACTGGAAATGGGGAGAGGGGAGGAGTCAAGTCCTGCAACAACCAGACATCTATGGGAGAGGTGTAGGGCATGGGAAACCAGAACGATACTGTGACCTATCTTCAGTCTCTTTTTTGTCCTCCAGCCACTCTCTCTGGTCCAAGTAGCTTAGTCATTTCTGAATCTGACTCTCCCAGAGTCAGGACTTTCTAAGACTAGGGACTCTGGTCAAACTGCTTTAAAGACAGGCTTATGTCATTATTTCTGCTGCAGCAGTGACACCTGGTGTCCAGCTGAGGTATTAATATTTTCTCAGATTGCCGTTGCATCCCTTCCATCCTTCCCTTCCCACCCCATCCCTTTCTTCCAGTTATTAGGAGTCAGGTGTCGAGCAGGGCAGACTCCTAAAATACCCTCAGTGTCCAAGGTGCCTAGGCTGAGGTGAACTAGGTGCCTTCTTCCCTAGGACTGCCGGATGCAGTTGAGTGATGAGGAAGGCTGCTGCTGTTTCCCTCTGGATGGGCACTTGCTCTGCCATGGTTGCCACATGCAGCGGCTCAATGCCCGACAACCCCCTGCCAACTATATCTGAGCTGCAATCACTGCTGCTGCTGTCACCACCACAGACAAACTGCTCTGGCCAGTGGGCCCCTCTGAGGCCAGCCAAGGCAAAGGATGCACTCTGCAGGCCTGGCAGAAGAGTCCTCTGGGGAGGACCCCAAGGGCCGGAGACCCAAAGATCATGACTTCCAAATGGATTGTGGAAGAGAAACCTTATATTTACCAAGGTGGGGGTGACTGGCCTTTTTCCCATGTGTGCAGCCTGAGCTTAGGTACACACGGGAGGGTTCCAGTACTTTCTGAACATCTGATTCTGTATCTTCAGTATATATATTTTGTTTGTTTTAGAGATGGGATCTCACCATGTTGCCCAGGCTAGTCTTGAACTCCTGGGCTCAAATGATCCTCCCACCTTGGCCTCCCAAAGTGCTGGGATTACAGGTGTAAGCCACTGTGTCTGGCCTAGTATATGACTGTGCATGAGTCATGCAATGTTCTGGATTCCAAGAGTAGAGGACCTAGCTTTAAATCAATTAGTTTCAGCTAAACTGACTAGAACCAAATCAAAGTGTAATTCTCCCTCCAGCTCCCCCAAACCCCAGAGTTTTGGGGTTGTGGTTGATGCAGTGTGGGATGTCCCTGAGAGGTAGCAAGTCTAGGGTGCTGAGTTCCTGCTAGGCAACCAAATTTAAGCTCCTCACTTTTTTGTGACACATGGTGTCAGATATGGGGTCCCGCACCTATATCTGGATGAAGAGGTAGAAACTCTGGACCTCATTAATAAGTTATTTCTTGGCCTTCTTCTAAGGACTAGGAGAGCTCCTCATCTGTCTGCTGAGAATGGGGACCAGCTCTGAGTGGGGTTGCTGCCTGTATTCCCTGTTTCTCAGGGACTCACATGGGTCTGGGGAGGCTAGGTAGGTGATTGTACGTGGTTGCTCTTCTCCTTGGCTGGGGGAGGAATGAGCCGGTCTCTGTGGGTGTGGAGCTTGTTGGGGGGATGTCTAGGAAGCTTCAGCTTAGCCACATTCCCAAGTTTAGGTGCACTGAGCCATAGAGCCCAGTGTATGCATGTGTGGTGTGTTCATGCACACACACAGTCTCTCTCTGTCTGTCTGTCTCTCTCTCTCTCACTCTTACTCTCTTCTCAGGTCACTTGTACACTTGGTTTCCTAGTAGAAGCTCACTTGCCACCTCTCAGAGGGGTCCCGGATTGCATCCATCACAATCCCAAAACTAGAGTTAGGGGGGGAAATGGAAGGAGCAAAACACTGATTTGGTACTAGTCAGTTTGCCTGAAACTAGTTCACCTAAAGCTAGATCTCTTAAAACCAATTTACTGAAAACTTTGCTTAAAGTTAATGACTTAATGACTAATTTGCCAAAAGCTCAATTCCTATTTCGGTGTGTTTATATCCATTTAAGTGTCCTATTCTTTTTTGTCATGCTTTGGATATTTCAAGGATTTATATCTATTGATCCAAGAGTACTTCTGAGTTATTATCAGCAACATAAATTTATCAAATTTGCAGCACTTTGTAAATGATGAGATTGCTTCCTACCTTTATGGATGTCTTTTTCTATGTTATCTACCATTCAAAAACTTTTTTAAAAAGTTTAAAGTTTCTAGCAATAAATACAATTGGTACAGACATTTTGCGTATCTTTTTTTTGTTTCTTAATCCAATATTCCTTTACAAATTAAATGCCTTGAAAAATATAATGGAGTTCAATGTGATTTTGATGCTTTGGTCTAACTTCTACATTCCTACTGTTAAAAGGCCAGTGTATCTTAAACAAATGAATAGGCATGAGGCATATTCAGTTGACTTACAATGAAAAGTTATATAGACAACAGTAATAACTAAAAGGGTGAATCTGCTAAATCCTTTTGAAATGCTGCAGATTTGATAAATATTTATTTTAGACTAATTGGTTTTAGGTGAATTGGTTTTAGGCAAATTAATCTAGTAATCTTTGATCCTTAGTCTTCATTTTCTGTCACTCAGTGAGTTTCTTACTGGAAATGATGACTCCTGACAACAGAATTTCCACATTTGGGGGCTATTCTAAGATGACTATGCCAGCCAACCTGGGAAATACATAAAAGAGATCTCTGAGTGAGAGGGAAAGAGTTCAGATTTATACAACTGAGTGCCAGAGGGGAAAATGCACCTTGTTGGAGTGAGAAATGTTCTGAAACTGAATTACTTCTTGTACAGCCGAGATCGCTTCTTCTGAACTATTATTAAATAAGTGAATATAAAGGCCCTATGATGGGAAATCCAGACAAGCTTGTGTAACTTTACATCCATCTCCTCAGATTTTTTTTTTTTTTTTTTTTTTGAGACGGAGTCTCACTCTGTCGCCCAGGCTAGAGTGCGGTGGCGCTATCTCGGCTCACTGCAAGCTCCGCCTCCCGAGTTCACGCCATTCTCCTGCCTCAGCCTCCCAAGTACCTGGGACTACAGGTGCCCGCCACCACGCCCAGCTAATTTTTGTATTTTTAGTAGAGATGGGGTTTCACCGTGTTAGCCAGGATGGTCTCGATCTCCTGACCTTGTGATCCACCTGTCTTGGCCTCCCAAAGTGCTGGGATTACAGGCATGAGCCACCGTGCCCGGCTCTCAGGGTTTTTTTTTTTTTTTTTTTTGACAGAATCTCGCTCTGTTGCCCAGGCTGAAGTGCAATGGTGCGATCTCAGCTCACTGCAACCTCCGTCTCCTGGGTTCAAGTGATTCTCTTGCCTCAGCCTCCTGAGTAGCTGGGATTATAGGCAGGCGCCACCACACCTGGCTAATTTTTGTATTTTTAGTAGAGACAGGATTTTGCCATGTTGGCCAGGGTGATCTCAAACTCCTGACCTCAGGTGATCCACCTGCCTTGGCCTCCCAAAGTGCTGGGATTACAGTTGTGAGCCACTGAGCCCTGCCTCTTTTTTTTTTTTTTAAAGAGTTGGGAGTCTTGCCTAGGCGCAGTGGCTCACCCCTGTAATCCCAGCACTTTGGGAGGCTGAGGTGGGAGGATCATGAGGTCAGGAGATCAAGACCATCCTGGCCAACATGATGAAACCCCATCTCTACTAAAAATAAAAAAATTAGCCAGGCATGGTGGCATGCGCCTGTAGTCCCAGCTACTCGGGAGGCTGAGGCAGGAGAATCGCTTGAACCCAGGAGGTGGAGATTGCAGTTAGCCATCGTGCCACTGCACTCCAGCCTGGGCAACAGAGCAAGCCTGTATCTCAAAAAAAAAAAAAGAGTTGGGAGTCTCACTCTGTCACCCAGGCTGGAGTGCAGTGGCACAATTATGGCTCACTGCAATCTCTGCCTCCCGGGTTCAAGCGATTCTCCTGCCTCAGCCTCCAAAGTAGCTGGGACTACAGGTGTGCACCACCATGCCTGGCTAAGTTAAAAAAATTTTTTTTTAGAGACAGCATCTCGCTCTGTTGCCCAGGCTGGTCTTGAATTTCTGGCCTCAAGTGATCTCCCACTTTGGCCTCCTAAGTCACTGGGATTACAAGCATGAGCTTCTGTGCCCAGCTCCTGACCATTTGTTTCTTACTCTGATTTTGGCCTCTTCTGTTCCTGATCCGACTCATTCCTTTCTAGGTCTGTGCTGACTGTCCTAGCCTTGGGGCTCCCCAAGACTCTGTTCTTGCCACTGAGGCTACTTCTTCCTGAGGAAAAATAAATGATAACAGCTGATAAGGGCAGGCCATGAAAAAAGAGCAGTCCCAGCCACCCCAACACCATCACTGGCAGGCTCCCAGGTGTACCCTGCATCACAAGAGCTTCCCTTCTTCCTGTTTGCTGGGAGACTAATCCTCCTCAATATTTCTGTTTAGTATTTACAGTTTTTTAGTATTTACAGTTGATGATGAAAGATTCGAGGGGTGCTGCCAAGTATACATCAAAAGGTAGACCTTGTTTGGCCAACTTGCCACCTGATTTAATAAACAACCACTAGTGCTGAGATGCAGAAAGGGGGAAAATGGAGGAATTATGGATCAAGTCTGTCTTTATAGATGACAGTCACAGGACAAGGGTTAGGCTTTGACTGCAGACTTCAGTCTTTGCTCTGGCCAGCCCCGTTCACCACAGGCCTGAATGGGTTATCAGAAATAAAGCTGGTGGCTGGGCGCGGTGGCTCACATCTGTAATCCCAGCACTTTGGGAGGCTGAGGCAGGTAGAACACCTGAGGTCAGGAGTTCGAGACCAGCCTGGCCAACATGGTGAAACGCTATCTCTACTAAAAACACAGAAAATTAGTCAGGCGTGGTAGTGGGAGCCTGTAATCCCAGCTACTCGGGAGGCTGAGGCAGGAGAATGGCGTGAACCTGGGAGGCGGAGCTTGCAGTGAGCCGAGATCATGCCACTGTACTCCAGCCTGGGCGACAGAGTGAGACTCCGTCTCAAAGAAAAAAAAAAAAAAAAGCCGAGCACAGTGGCTCACACCTGTAATCCTAGCACTTTGGGAGACCAAGGTGGGTGGATCACGAGGTCAGGAGATCAAGACCATCCTGGCTAACACGGTGAAACCCCGTCTCTACTAAAAAATACAAAAAATTAGCCGGGCGTGGTGGTGAGTGCCTGTGGTCCCAGCTACTTGGGAGGCAGAGGCTGGAGAATGGCGTGAACCCGGGAGGCGGAGCTTGCAGTGAGCCGAGATAGTGCCACTGCACTCCAGCCTGGGCGACAGAGCGAGACTCCGTCTCAAAAAAAAAAAAAAAAAAATAGAGAATAAATCTGGTGATGGTTCTCTCTCTGCCTTACTCCTTAGAGAGTATCTTCCCCTCCACCACTTGGAGCTCTCTCAGGGCCAGGGAAATGGTAAGATGCCATTTATAATCAGGCTGGAGACTGTCCTCAGTCAAGGAGGATGTAGAGAAAGACCTACTTCCAAGCACATAAAGCCAGCTGGATGAGAACCTTCAGATTGTACCTATAAAGAAGGGAATGAAAAGAGGAAAAGGGGCCAGGCGCAGTGGCTCACGCCTGTAATCCCAGCACTTTGGGAGGCCGAGGCAGGCGGATCACCTGAGGTCAGGAGTTCGAGACCAGCCTGGCCAACATGGTGAAATGCCATCTCTACTAAAAATACAAAAATTAGCTGGGCGTGGTGGCGGGCACCTGTAGTCCCAGTTACTCAGGAGGCTGAGGCAGGTGAATCACTTGAACCCGGGAGGTGGAGCTTGCAGTGAGCCAAGATCAGGCCACTGCACTCCAGCCTAGGCGAGAGAGCAAGACTCTCTCTCAAAAAAAAGGGGGACCGGGTGCGGTGGCTCAGGCCTGTAATCCCAGCACTTTGGGAGGCTGAGGCGGGCAGATCACAAGGTCAGGAGATCAAGACCATCCTGGCTAACAACGGTGAAAACCCCGTCTCTACTAAAAATACAAAAAATTAGTCGGGTATGGTGGTGGGCGCCTGTAGTCCCAGCTACTCCGGAGGCTGAGGCAGGAGAATGGCGTGAACCCAGGAGGCGGAGCTTGCAGTGATCCGAGATCACGCCACTGCACTCCAGCCTGGGTGACAGAGTAAGACTCCATCTCAAAAAAAAGGAGAAGGATGGCCAGGCACAGTGGCTCATGCCTGTAATCCCAGCACTTTGGAAGGCTGAGGTGGGAGGATCACTTGAGTCCAGGAGTTCAAGACCAGCCTGGGCCACATAGTGGGACCCTGACTCTACAAAAATAAAAAAGTTAGCCAGGAGTGGTGTCGTATGTCTGTAGTTCCAGCTGCTCTGGAGGCTGAGGTGGTAGGGTCACTTGAGTCTGGGAGGTTGAGGCTGTACTGAGCCATGATGGTGCCTCTGCACTCCAGCCTGGGAGACAGAGTGAGACCCCTGTGTCAAAAAAAACAACAACAACAAAAAAAAAAAACAGAAAAGAGAACCAAAGGACTGAAATAAGAACATTAGAAGAAACAGGTAAGCTGAGGCGTTATTTAGTTTTGTGATTTAGAAGCTCCTATGCCCCCAGAGTTGGTCTGGGGTCATTCAGAGCCCTTATGGTAAAGTTCCACATAAAGAGTCTAACCAATCTCAGTCCTCTCTGCCCTCTCCTACCTTACAGTGAGGAATACCTAAGAATGGGTCTCTTGCTTCTGTAGGGGCCTCTGGAATACCCACACTTGGCACTGGTTGTGAAGGACTGAAGTTTTACCTTGAAAACATGAGCAAATCTTTACTGGGACATATAGATTAGACCAGAATAACTGTGATGATAGGAGAGTCATCAGAGACAAATTCTGTCTACTGTGGGTGTCATTTCACCTACAATTGACCTTACTTGGAAAAGATAGTGCTAATCCACGGGAAGGGAACCAGAGTACCATCCAAGCAGGGAGCGATGGTTGATAAAAGATACCAGTCAGGCTTAGAGGGTTCAAGCCAAGTGGGATGTGATTTTAGAGATAACCCAGTCACCTCATTTTACTGAATGAAGAATAGAAACTGAGTGATGATGTCACTTTCCCAAGGTCACACAGCTAGATAATGACTTTCCAACTTTTGAAGACCAATAAAGGGCTGTTTCCCTTCCACCCTCTTTCATAGGGATTCCCACAGCACAAGTAAACTGTAAAGTTTTACGTATTGTAAATGAGATAAGCACTTCATTATGATAGACAATTAGGGAAACTTTTAGTGGGAGGCCAAGGCGGGTGGATCACCTGAGGTCAGGAGTTCGAGACCAGCCTGGCCAACATGGTGAAACCCCAACTCTACTAAAAATACAAAAAATTAGCTGGGCGTGGTAGTGGGTGCCTGTAATCCCAGCTACTTAGGAGGCTGAGGCAGGAGAATTGCTTGAACCCAGGAGACGGAGGTTGCAGTGAGCCAGCATGGTCCCACTGCAATCCAGCCTGGGTGACAGAGTGAGACTCTGTCTCAAAAAAAAAAACCAAAAAAACACATTAGGAAAAGCAAAGGAAATATACTGAGAGTCCCTGTCCTTGAGGAGGTCACAGTCTAGCCAGGGAGACAAATGCACGCATAAAATGACTTGAAAAGATTACAAGCAACATGTCAACAATTGTAAAGTAATTATTAGAAACAAAAGGCCAGGCATGGTGCCTCACGCTTGTAATCCCAGCACTTTGGGAAGTGGAGATTGGAGGATTGCTTGAGGCCAGCCTGATCAACATAGCAAGACCCCATCTCTGTTTGAAAATTTTAAAAAGGCTGGGTGTGGGCTGGGCATGGTGGCTCACGCCTGCAATCCCAGCACTTTGGGAGGCCGAGGCAGGCAGATCACCTAAGGTTGAGAGTTCGAGACCAGCCTGACCAACATGGAGAAACCCTGTCTCTACTAAAAATACAAAATTAGCTGGGCGTGGTGGCGCATGCCTGTAATCCCAGCTATTCGGGAGGCTGAGGCAGGAGAATTACTTGAACCCCAGAAGCTGAGGTTGCAGTGAGCCGAGACTGCACCACTGCACTCCAGCCTGGCGAAAGAGTGAGACTCCATCTCAAAAAAAAGTAAAAATAGGCCAGGCGCGGTGGCTCACGGTTGTAATCCCAGCACTTTGGGAGGCCAAGGCGGGCGGATCAGGAGGTCAGGAGATCGAGACCACGGTGAAACCCCGTCTCTACTAAAAATACAAAAAAAAAAAATTAGCTGGGCGTGGTGGCAGGCGCCTCTAGTCCCAGCTACTCGGAGAGGCTGAGGCAGGAGAATGGCGTGAACCCGGGAGGCGGAGCTTGCAGTGAGCCGAGATCGCGCCACTGCACTCCAGCCTGGGCGACAGAGCGAGACTCCGTCTCTAAAAAAAAAAAAAAATAAAAAAAAATGGTTCAAATTACAATGAGAAATTACATAAAATCTGAATTTTTATATGAAGGGTTTCTAAGGTTTTAGAGTCTCGCTGTCGCCCAGGCTGGAGTGCAGTGGCGCGATCTCGGCTCACTGCGGGCTCCGCCCCCCGGGGTTCACGCCATTCTCCTGCCTCAGCCTCCCGAGTAGCTGGGACTACAGGCACCCGCCACCATGCCCAGCTAATTTTTTTGTATTTTTAGTAGAGACGGGGTTTCACTGTGTTAGCCAGGATGGTCTCCATCTCCTGACCTCGTGATCCGCCCGCCTCGGCCTCCCAAAGTGCTGGGATTACAGGCGTGAGCCACTGCGCCCGGCTTTTTTTTTTTTTTTTAATAATCAGAAGATCTGTCACCCCTGAGCTTCCATTCCCACATGGCAGCAATCATTCTATTATGACTCTGGACCCATCATCACCCTGTACCCTAGGGCATTAGGTCCAGTTGTCCACTGGGACTGAATGATGGCTGCTCCTTTGTTTGGCGTAGTCTCTTCTTAGTTTGTCAGTCTCCATCATTCTGAAGTCTGCACCCTTCACACATTATTTACCCTCCTGGCTCCTATAGACTTTTGGGTCAGTATTCCATGATTTATATGATTCTGATGGGCTCCCTCCCCATAAAACCTTCCATTATTAATCATTTGAAGAAAGCAATAAATTAGTTTTGAAATGCTGCCCAAGAAATGCATCCATTTCAGAATTATCTGTGCCTGGGTTTTTTTATAAGGCAACTCAGTCATGGGAAACCCTGATGGAATAATCTACTTAGCTACTATGGCTGCATACTGCAAATTAGCTAAGCAAAATTTCTCTTCCATAAGTGGAATATAGAAAGTCTACTAAGTTGCTAACTTTCTCAAGGTTTTGCTTTTTTTTTTACCATAATAGCTTAATCATAGGAGGTGTTTCAAAATTCACAATGTGTGTTCTTCCCAAGCATGAAACTCCAAATGTCCTTTAGTTGTTCCATTTCTCCCACTGGTTCTGATATAATTTTTAAAGAAGAATATCTCTTTCATGTGCAACTTGGTATAAAACAGTGTCACCGCCAGCTTAAAATCCAAGGAGGCCGGGCATGGTGGTTCACACCTATAATCCCAGCACTTTGAGAGGCCAAGGCGGGTGGATCACTAGGTCAGGAGACTGATACCATCCTGGCTAACATGGTGAAACCCCGTATCTACTAAAAAATAAAAAAATTAGCCGGGTATGGTGGCGGGTGCCTGTAGTCCCAGCTACTCAGGAGGCTGAGGCAGGAGAATGGCATGAACCTGGGAGGTGGAGCTTGCAGTGAGCCGAAATCACGCCACTGCCCTCCAGCCTGGGCGACAGAGCAAGACTCTGTCTCAAAAAAACAAACAAACAAACAAACAAACAAAAATCCAAGGAAAGCTGGATGCAGTGGCTCATGTCTGCAGTGCCAGGACTTGGGGATGCTGAGGCTCAAGAAGATGGCTTGAGGCCAGAAGTTTGAGACCAGCCCAGCAACACAGCGAGACCGTCTCTACAAAAAATTTAAAAAGCTACTGAGGCATGGTGGTGCGTGCCTCTAGTCCCAGCTACTTGGGAGGTTGAGAACGGAGGATCCCTTGAGCTGAGGAGTTTGAGGCTGCAGTGACACATGCACTGCAGCCTGGGTGACTGAAACTGGTGCTGCTGCACTTCAGCCTGGGTGACAGTGAGACCCTGTCTCTAAATTAATTAATTAAAATCCAGGGAAATACTTTTATCACCCTGGCACTTGCTTTCAAGTTATAGCAGCATACTCAATCATTATAACAAGAATTGCCCACCTTGTGCTTCATGTCTAGCTTTTCAAAATGATACTAGTCTTCCTCTCCTGAATCAATTTCCTTTATGGTCTCATATTCCTTTAAAAATGGTTTCAGTCTGTCCCATCTTTGAGCCAAATTTCTTAGCTTTTCTTTGAGCTCTAAAATTTTCTATCAGGCCTACTTCATATACTAGTTCACAATAGTGTCTCAAAGTAAAACCAGGCTCATGCTAGTTTGTATAACAAATTTCTGTGAACAGACAGGCAACCCTTGAAGCCTCAAGGGCCTAGCTTTGAAATCCCCTTGGAGGTGTTAAGCAATTGAAAAAATGGCACATTATGAACATTTGTTCTGAAATTTTCATTTGATGTCATAGGTTGATTACATATTTTTTTATCCACTTGTTTTCTTCTTAAATTATGTGCTTACAATAGGCATGAAATTTTCTAGCTTAATCATCAATAGTTGTAGCTCTGAATACCTTCATTTTCCAGTGAACAATCTTGAAAATAAATCTAAAATCTCTTGACTGCATGTAAAATTTTTTATTTCTGAAACTAGTTTCTCAGTCCATATAATATCAGAATGTATTCAAATACTTTCAAAGTGATATGACTTATTTTTCAAGTTTTTCTAAATTATTGATCAGTTAAATATGATTCTAGCCAGTCATGGTGGCTCATACGTGTAATCCCAACACTTTAGGAGGCCAAGGCAAGTAGATCACTTGAGCCCAGGAGTTCAAGACCAGCATGGAAAACATAGCAAGATACTGTCTCTACTAAAGACAAAAAATAACTGGTCTTGGTGGCATGTGTCTGGAATTCCAGCTACTTAGGAGGCCGAGGTGGGAGGATCACCCGAGCCTGGGAGGTCAAGGCTGCAGTGAGCTGTGATCACACCTCTGCAAGACAGAGAGAAACCCTGTCTCAAAAAAAAAAAAAAAAAAGCGATTCCAAGTTCCAATGCTAGTTTAATGTCCTAGGTTTGCAACTGGTTATGGAAGCCCATATTTTTAGTAAGAACATATTCTACTCAAAGATTTCTATTGGTATCATAAGTAGAATACAGTACTAAATACTCACCTGGAATTTCTCTCTGGAATTTTTGTTTCCTGGCCTGAGTGTGGGAGGCAAAGTGCCTGCAATGTTCTTACAAATCTCCATTCTCTGCAATTCTAAACAGTGCAGCAAAGGAATGTCCAAGTCTGAAAGGTTATGTAGACTTTTTCTGAGACTCTCATTTACATTTATCACTAAATTAAAAACATACATGAATAGTTTTTAGAAGACCAGGTCAACAGCAATGTCTCCAAAACGGTAGAGTTGGATTGAGGGCAGGAGTTATGTCTAATTTATCTTCCTACACCCGGACCTCCCACCCTTACAGGAGTCTAGCTCAGGAATACTTGAGTATGTTCTTGGCTTTATCATTAAAGAGCATTTAAGAAGTGAATGATTGTATTTTGCATATGGCATAACAGAAGGTGAGATGAACAACACTAATGAAAGGACAGGCCTATAAAAGCCGAGCACTCCATGGAATAAACAAAGCTAGGTAAGGTATTTGTAGTGTGGGGGTGGCCGAAAATTCATTTTTCAACAAATAAGTGCCTCACTGGAACTCGGAACAAACAATTAAGTATGGCGATAGGTACCTTGGGGCTGTTAGAAGCACCTCCTTAAATATAAACCCAAACAAATTAAGGTTTTGTTTTTGTTTTTGTTTTTGAGACAGTATTGCTCTGTCGCCTAGGCTGGAGTGCAATGGCATGATCTTGGCTCACTGCAACCTCCGCCTCCCAGGTTCAAGCGATTCTCTTGCCTCAGCCTCCTGAGTAGCTGGGATTACAGGGCACCTGCCACCACTCCCGGCTAATTTTTGTATTTTTAGTGGAGACGGAGTTTCACCATGTTGGTCAGGCTGGTCTCGAACTGCTGACCTCGTGATTTGCCCACCTTGGCCTCCCAAAGTGCTGGGATTACAGGAGTGAGCCACCACGCCCAGCCCAAATTAAGGTTTTAAAGAGGATTTCATATTTATCAGCAATAAAACGACATTAACTTAAAAATGAATTGCTCGGCCGGGCACGGTGGCTCAAGCCTGTAATCCCAGCACTTTGGGAGGCCGAGGCGGGCGGATCACGAGGTCAGGAGATCGAGACCATCCTGGCTAACACTGTGAAACCCCGTCTCTACTAAAAATACAAAAAATTAGCCGGGCATGTTGGCGGGCACCTGTAGTCCCAGCTACTCGGGAGGCTGAGGCAGGAGAATGGCGTGAACCCCGGGAGGCGGAGCTTGCAGTGAGCCGAGATGGCGCCACTGCACTCCAGCCTGGGCGACAGAGTGAGACTCCGTCTCAAAAAATAAAAATAAAAAAATAAAATAAATAAATAAATAAAAATGAATTGGTCGGGCATGGTAGCTCCTGGCTATAATCCCAGCACTTTGGGAGGCCGAGGTGGGAGGATCACTGGAGCCCAAGAGTTTGAGACTAGCCTGGGCAACATAGTGAGACCCCAATATAGAGAGTACATCTTTATTTGATTCAATTTACATAAGATTCTAGAAAGTCCAAACTATTCTACAGTGACAGAAAACAGAGTCGATGGTTGAGTAGGGCAGGGAGAGGCTAGAGAAAAGAATTACAAACGGGCACAGGTAAACTTTTAGACTGTGATACATATGTTCACTATCTTGATCTTGGTGATGGTTTCACACATATATAGTTATATCAAAATGTATTGAATTGTACACTTTAAATACTGTGTGCCAAAATACCTCAATGAAGCTGTTTTTTTAAAATCTGGTAAAAAAGAGGGAAAGAGAAGGACAGAGGGAGACAGAGAGAATATGAATGAATTCTAGGTCCTTTCTTACAATTCTTTCTTGTTCAAGGACACCAGATGGTGTCTGATTATAAACTTTTTTTTTTCAGCACTTCGCTGCATTTTTTTTTTTTTTTTTTGAGATGGAGTCTCTGTCGCCCAGGCTGGAGTGCAGTGGTGCAATCTCTGCTTACTGCAAGCTCCGCCTCCTGGGTTCACGCCATTCTCCTGGCTCAGCCTCCTGAGTAGCTGGGATTACAAGCGCCCGCCACCATGCCCAGCTAATTTTTTGTATTTTTAGTAGAGACGGGGTTTCACCGTGTTAGCCAAAATGGTCTTGATCTCCTGACCCTGTGATCCGCCCGCCTCGGCCTCCCAAAGTGCTGGGATGACAGGTGTGAGCCACCGCGCCCAGCCTTTGCTGCATTTTTAACTGCCAAGATGTACTATAGGCTTAACTTTCTAGTCTTTTTTTTTGAGACGGAGTCTCGCTCTATCGCCCAGGCTGGAGTGCAGTGGCGCAATCTCGGCTCACTGCAAGCTCCACCTCCCGGGTTCACGCCATTCTCCTGCCTCAGCCTCTCCGAGTAGCTGGGAATACAGGCGCTCGCCACCACGCCCGGCTAATTTTTTTTTTTTTTTTTTGTATTTTTAGTAGAGACGGGGTTTCACGGTTGTCTCGATCTCCTGATCTCGTGATCCGCTCGTGATCCGCCCGCCTCGGCCTCCTAAAGTGCTGGGATTACAAGCGTGAACCACCGCGCCCGGCCAACTTTCTAGTCTTATGTAGAGCTGGCCTATAAAATCCTTCACTTCAGTTGGTCCTATCTCCTCTTGGACCTAGAATGCAGTTTATACTCCCCTTGTCTCTGCTTCCATTTGCTGGGATGTTTCCTTCATTCTAAATGGTCCAAGTTTTCTCTATCCTTTCAGGCCTAATGAAAGTAAGATTTATTTCATCTATTCTATCCTATCTATTTCCACAGAAAGAATTATGTACCTTCTTCATGTTTCTCCAGTATTTATAATCTAAACTGCTCTTTTGACACCAATTTGCTGCCTTGTATTATTTGCTTTTCATGTGCATACGTCTTATCTTTTAGATTATGAACATCTTTGAGGCAAGGACTGGGCCATATTTAGCTTTGTGTCTCTCCCAAGGCACTTAATAGGTGCGTAATAAGTGTCAATTTAAAACACCTCACTTTTAGTCTTTCCAATGCACTTTCTCAGCCATTATCTCATTTGATCATTACATCAACACTATGAGATTGGAGGAGCTAGAAATAAGTTATATCCTCCTTTTGACAGATAAGGACCCTGAAGCCCAAGGTCACACAACTTGTAGAGACAGAGATGGAACAGATAATTGCACATGAAGGTCTGATCCAATTCAAGGCTTCTTTGCATCACTATCCCCTCTGTCCTCCTACCTGAAGACAGCCTGCTGCATCCTTCACCCCCTCATTCCCCAAAGTACTTTAGCCAAAGCTTTGTAGTACCATATTAGAGAACTTGACAAATCTGGGAGACAAATTTTCAGTAGATTTCCGTTCAGCTCTGAGTCACCAAAGCATACCTGCTATTTTGTACCAAGTGCCGTTTGCTACGGACATTATGCCTGATATTTAACGTTACTGTGCTTCAGAGTTGAGGAAGCATAAATGATTTTTAAAAGCTTTAGAAAATGACAGCAGTTTAATATTAAGCATGAAAGGTGGCAGCTGATGAGCTGACCAAGAATATAAAATTTCTTCACTGGACCACATCATTCCTCTATGCATATTAATAGAATTCTGTAGCTGCTACTGAAGGAAAAGGCGAAACTCCCCATCTCTCAGCACACCTAACGGAGATTCCTTCCCTACCACTCCAGGCTATCACCTTATCTGATGTAAGAGATGTGATATACTCGGCACAGTTTACTTAGCATTACATATTTTTTTTGTATTTTTTTTTTTGTAGAGATGGGGGTCGTCTCGCCATGTGGCCCAGGCTGGTCTCGAACTCCTGGGCTCAAGTGATCCTCCTGCCTCGGCCTCCCAAAGTGCTGGGATTGCAGGCATGAGCCACTGCACCCTGCCTAAATATTTTCTTTATTTTTAATTTTTATTTATTTTTAATTTTTTTCGAGACCGAGTCTCACTCCGTTGCCCAGGCTGGAGTGCAGTGGCATGATCTCAGCTCACTGCAACCTCTGCCTCCTGGGTTCAAGCAATTCTCCTGCCTCAGCCTCTGGAGCTAATTTTTTGTATTTTTAGTAGAGACGGGGGTCTCACCAGGTTGGCCAGCCTGGTCTCAAACTCCTGACTTCAGGTGATCTGCCCGCCTCAGCCTCCCAAAGTGCTGGGATTACAGGTGTGAGCCACCATGCCCAGCTCTTTTTTTTTTTTTAATTTATATTTTAAAAATAATTCACCGAACGTGTGGGTGGGAGTGAGGGTTGGGTTTAAGGTTAAGACAGGTGGGCCGGGCGCGGTGGCTCATGCCTGTAATCCCAGCACTTTGGGAGGCCGAGGCGGGCGGATCACGAGGTCAGGAGATTGAGACCATCCTGGCTAACATGGTGAAACCCCATCTCTACTAAAAATACAAAAAAATTACCTGGGCGTGGTGGCGTGCGCCTGTGGTCCCAGCTACTCGGGAGGTAGGGGCAGGAGAATCGCTTGAACCCGGGAGGTGAGGGTTGCAGAGATCGCGCCACTGCACTCCAGCCTGGGAACAGAGCAAGACTCCGTCTGGGAAAAAAAAATAGATTAAGACAGGTGAAAGATTTGGCCGGGCAGATTGCTTGAGGTCAGGAGTACGAGACCATCCTGGCCAATATTGTGAAACCCTGTCTCTACTAAAAATACAAAAATTAGCCAGGCGGGGTGGCTTGTGCAGGTAATCCCAGCTACTCGGGAGGCTAGGGCAGGAGAATCGCTTGAACCTGGGAGGTGGAGGTTGCAGTGAGCCGAGATCGTGCCACCGCGCTCCAGCCTGGCCAACAAGCGTGAAACTCCGTACCCCCAAGAAAACAAAAAACAAAACAGGCGAATGAGGAATGAGCGATAATAGGGAGTCTGTGGAGGGAATTCGAGATGAAGCTGACCCTGAGGAAGCTGTGTATGGTGCCCGGCATGGGCTGGGCTGGGCGGGCAGCGCCTCAGAGCCAGGCCCTGGTGAGGAGACTCGCAGGACGCGGCGTGGGTGGCAGGTCTGGGAAGGTTCTGAGAGCTATTGGGACAGGTTTAGACCCCGCAAATGGCGACCTCGAACTTAACCGTTTGTGCCTCAGTTCTCCCCCTCTGTAAAATGAGTATGATGGTGACTTCCTCACAGGACGCTTTAAGAGCTAAACGAGGCCTGGCCGGGGGCGGTAGCTCACGCCTGTAATCCCAGCACTTTGGGAGGCCGAGGCGGGTGGATCACGAGGTCAGGGGTTCCATACCAGCCTGGCCAAGATGGCGAAACCCCGTCTCTACTAAAAATACAAAAATTAGCCGGGCGTGGTGGCGGGCACCTGTAATCCCAGCTACTCGGGAGGCTGAGGCAGAGAACTGCTTGAACCCAGGAGGCGGAGCTTGCAGTGAGCCGAGATTGCGCCACTGCACCCCAGCCTGGGCGACAGAGCGAGACTCCGTCCCCCCTCCCCCAAAAAAAAAAAAACGAGGCAAAGCAAGCAAAATGCTTGGCGTAGTGCCTGACTCATCGTAGGCCCTCAATAAATGTTAGCAATTACTACCATTTTCTCAGCATCTGCCCTTCACTGCGGAGGCACTAAGGAGAAGGGGCAAAAAAGCCTTTCCGAGACCATCCTGTTTCCCAGTCGAGTTCCACCACCCGAGCGTGCGAACCCAGGGCGTTGGGAACCCAGCGCGCACCCGTCGAGGGGCGGGGCCTGCCGTTCCCGCCTCGAGTGTGGCCCCGCCTCCACCTCCTTCGACGCAGCCTCTAGTGCACTTTCGGCTCCTTCCCCTTCCCGGGCCTTCCAGCTTGGTCCTTCCGGGCCTCGCTTCTCCCAGCCCCTGCGCCCGGCCGGAACGAGAGGTTCCGGAGCCCCGGTGCGGGCGGGTTCTGGGGTGTAGACGCTGCTGGCCAGCCCGCCCCAGCCGAGGTTCTCCGCACCGCCTTGAGAGCTTCAGCTGCCCCAGGGTGTGCAGGTTTGCTTTAGAGGGTCGGCGGGCGGAGGTTCGGGGAAGAGGAGCTCGGGGAGAGTCATTCCGGCCAGTCCCCGGCCTCCACGGCCGGAGACCGTCGTCGCTCTTGGGAATCCTTGGCCGCCCAGACAGAAGGGAAGTAGGCGCCGGAGAGCCCGTTCTGCATTTTGATTCATCTCGGGCCCTGTAAGGGTCATATCTTGTGAAAATACCTGTAAAATCAATTTAACATTCAGTGCAGCGTGTAAAGACAGCTCTAAGAATTTAAAAGACGCCTGAGTCAGAACATTTAAATGCTTGGGTCCCTGTAGCAGCGTTTTAACACGTCTGAGTGCATAAGGTGGATAATCCAGCCTGATTGCCGTTCACGCCCTGTAACCTTTAAGAAGGGTAAAAGAAAGGCACCCTTAAAAACGCAAGGGGACACTTACCCTAGGGAGGGACGAACACCTGGCTTTTTGAAATTTGGGTTGGTCCTCATTTCCAAGTGCGAAATTTGCCTGCAAAACTTTTTATTTGCAGTCATAGATCAACGATAAACAGAATTGTTACAACACTGAGCTTAACTAAGTAGTGGCTTTTGTTGACAAGTCGATTGTGTTATTAATTCCTAATGTCTCATCCAAGGCAGGAATCGTTATCTCAGTTTTGCAGGTGGAAAAAGTTTGGCACAGAAAAAAGCATTTTCCTCAAGTTCACAGAAGCAACGGCCGGTCGGCCGGTCGAGCTGCAAATTAAGTCCCAGCATTCTGCCTCCTCAGCTGCCTCCCCCTCTAGACCATGTTAGAAAACAAATGAGTAGTTACTTTGATGTTACTCATAAAACGATCGAGTAAACCAAATGTTCTATAAACATGAAGCATTAAATCATAATAACCTTTAATGCCTGTTCAGCTTTGGGAAGCTCAGTTGCCCTTTGGAGTTTGATACCTTGCAGAGAGGAGGGGCAGAGCAAAAACATGAAAAGTAATGTCAAGGGAAAACTTTTGTCTCCTGAGGTCAAACTGTGCCCATCTTTACTGCCCCTGTGTTGGTGTCATTCCTTTCAGCGCACTCCATGTTCTGGCAAAACACCCACAGCTCACGTCCCCGTTGTAGCCACATTACGCCTTTGCATTACTCTTTTGCCACTGACCTCACTGTCAGTCTTCTTGTCACGCTCTTTCCTCCAGGTGCTCTTTTCTTAGGCTATTATGTGAAAACCAGTTGTTCAGGTGTGGACTGATTTGTCATTCCTGAAAGATGATTCTAGAGTTAATGATAAAAAAAAAAAAAAACTACCAACAGATCTTAGATGAAAGTTAAGCACAAAAAAACTATTATGGAATTTGATAGCTGAGTTATTTGGGGGGAAAAAGTAGACTTTGATTTTTTTCCCTTTTCCCCCAGTTCACTCATAACTGGGAAGCTGCAGCTCAGTTTTAACTTTGGCATAATGGTGGTGGTGGTGGAGAATCCTCTTGTTTAGACTCAGTGAATTGGAAAGCTCTCTTTTTAGGAGGCTCCTTTTGGACAGCTTGGAGCAAGTGGAAACACATGTGTGCTTAGAATGTGACATGTTTTGGCACTTGTAAATCTGTTTGTCCATAAAGCTTGTGTAAGACTTGGGACCCAGGATGTGTGGTATAGGCCCTCTGTAAAAGTCATCCTTGAGGTTCCTTTCCAGCTTGTGGACAACAGAAATTTGAACGTAAGGTAGTGTCCTTGGAGCAGCCAGCTGTTTATTCATCTTTTTGTTTTCTTTCACTTGGTTCCACAGATTAGAATCCCAAGAAAATCAAATGGCATCTGGGGATTTCTGCTCACCTGGAGAAGGGATGGAAATACTTCAACAAGGTAAGAGTAGCCATTTGCAAAAGGTTTGATGATTTATCCAGAGAGGTCTTATCCAGGTTCTTGCCTTTTCTAGTAAAAAGGATTTATTGGCTCACGCCTGTAATCCCAGCACTTTGGGAGGCCGAGGTGGGTGGATCATGAGGTCAGGAAATCGAGACCATCCTGGCTAACACGGTGAAACCCCGTCTCTACTAAAAATACAAAAAATTAGCTGGGCATGGTGGCGGGTACCTGTAGTCCCAGCTACTCCAGAGGCTGAGGCAGGAGAATGGCGTGAACCCGGGAGGCGGAGCTTGCAGTGAGCTGAGATCGCGCCACTCTACTCCAGCCTGGGCAGCAGAACAAGACGCCAAAAAAAAAAAAAAAAAAAAAAGGATTTACAAGTTTCCCCAGTATGGTTTTCCTCACAAAAGCCTATGTTTCTGAGGAAACTGGAATACATGGAGATCCTTGAACACTCTCTTACTGGAAAACAGACTACACTAATTCCTGTTAATGTTGGTTCAATATCTGCTTGTGTAGTAGACTGAAAACTCAAGATGCTCCCATGCTGATGTTAGCAAGCATATTATAAAAATAAAGGTAGCCAGCAAATTCCTTGAAGGCCTCCTTCCTACCTGTGTCTTAAATATTCTCATATCTTAGTCTCCAAAATTTCAGATCCTTCTATATCTTGAGTTCTTTCTATATCTCACATCCTTTCTATATCTTGAATCCTTCAAGAGCTTGCATTTTGTATATCTTGACTATTTCCATATTGGATGCTTCAGTACCTTAGGGAAAAAGAGAGATTTCTTATTTCCCAAAAATACTTTGGGTATAATGTTCCAAAGAATGAAAATTGGGGTGTTTTGGCAAGTAGAGGTAAAAGACCCCAACAGAGAGCATATGGAAAAAGAAATGGAAAGAAAGCTCCTTGAGCATATGGAATACCCAGAGGATCTCAATTTCTTACACTTTTTTCTCATGCCTATGCTGTTTTATACCTACATGGGTTACTCAACTCTACTGACAATTCTAAGTATTTGGGCCAGCTGGCCAGGTGTGGTGGCTCATGCCTGTAATCCCAGCACTTTGGGAGGCCAAGGCGGGCAGATCACCTCAGTTTGAGAGTTCGAGACCAGCCTGACCAACATGGAGAAACCCCGTGCCTACTAAAAATACAAAAATTAGAGGCTGGGCGCAGTGGCTCACACCTGTAATCCTAGCACTTTGGGAGGCTGAGGCGGGCAGATCACGAGGTGAGGAGATTGAGACCATCCTGGCTAACACAGTGAAACCCCGCCTCTACTAAAAATACAAAAAAAAAAAAAAAATAGCCGGGCGTGGTGGCAGGTGCCTGTAGTCCCAGCTGCTTGGGAGGCTGAGGCAGGAGAATGGCGTGAATCCGGGAGGTGGAGCTTGCAGTGAGCCGAGATTGTGCCATTGCACTCCAGCCTGGGTGACAGAGTGAGACTCCATCTCAAAAAACAAACAAACAAAAAAAACCCCAAAAATTAGCCGGGCGTGGTGGCGCATGCCTGTAATCCCAGCTACTCGGGAGGCTGAGGCATGAGAATCATTTGAACCTGGGAGGTGGAGGTTACAGTGAGCCGAGATCGCTCCACTGTACTCCAGCCTGGGCAAAAAGAGCAAAACTCCGTCTCAAAAGAAAAAAATAAAAAAGAATTTGGGCCAGCTGTGGTGACTCACACCTGTAATCCCAGCACTTTGAGATGCCAAGGTGGGAGGATCACTTGAGCCCAAGAGTTCAAGACCAGCCTGGGCAATGTAGTGAGACCCTGTCTGTAAAAAAAAAAAAAAAAAAAAAATTAGCCAGTCATGGTGGTTTGCCTTGTAGTCTCAGCTACTCAGGAGGTGGAGGGATCGCTTGATCTGGGGAGGTTAAGGCCGCAGTGAGCTGTGATTGTGCCACTGCACTCCAGCCTGGGTGCCAGAGTGAGACCCTGTCTCAAAAAGAAAAAAAATTGGGTTAGTTGAACATTTAACTTACTCTAAGTGTATTCTGTTATTCTTGTTTATGCAACTACACATCACATCCAAAGTTGGAACTTCACATGTTGTTTTTTTCCCCCCTACTTCAGGAACTCTATTAATTTTGGATGAATGAGGCATTTTGTGTATTGTGATTCCTACTAATGGTCCCTTAATTTTTATTCTATTTGTCTAATATGTACCAACTGCATTTCCATTCCCTAAGATCTTAGTTTATTACTTATTCCCCCTTAATATCCTTGTATATAATATAAATGCTTGTTACCTTGAATATCATCCCTAGTTTATTTGTGGATTTTTTAAAAATCTCATTAGATTTAGCAATCTTTCCTATAAAAATCCTAGGGGTTTTTTGGAAGTATTAAGTTATGCTCAATTATGTAAAGTAAGAGTCCACACCTTTTTTGTTTTTTTGTACCTGTGGGGACATGATGTTAAGTGTGCAGCAAACAACTTCCTCCTTGTAACCTGAGTGAAGAGGACCTGTTACAGAACCCATACTTTAGCAAGCTTCTCCTGAATCTCTCACAGCATGTGGATGAGAGTGGCTTAAGCCTCACCCTAGCAAAGGAACAGGCTCAGGTAAGGGCTTTGGGAGAAGAGATAAGAAGGGAAAATCCTGAAAGAGAGAGGGGTCCCTACCTGAGATTTTTTGGATTTCTAGGCATGGAAGGAAGTCGGACTGCATAAGACAACATGGTTGAGGTCTGAGATTTTACACAGAGTCATTCAAGAGTTGCTTGTGGACTACTATGTGAAGATACAAGACACAAATGTAACTTCTGAGGACAAAAAGGTGAGGCAAAGGCTGGGCGTGGTGGCTAACACCTATAATCCCAGCACTTTGGGAGCCTGAGGCAGGCTGATCACTTGAGGTCAAGAGTTTGAGACCAGCCTGGCCAACATGGTAAAACCCCGTCTCTACTAAAAATACAAAAATTAACCAGGTGCAGTGGCACACGCCTGTAATCCCAGCTACTCGGGAGGCTGAGGCAGAAGAATCGCTTGAACCTGGGAGGCGGAGGTTGCAGTGAGCCAAGATTGCGCCACAGCACTCCAGCCTGGGTGACAGAGCGAAACTCAGTCTCAGAAAAAAGTGAGGTGAAAGAAATGAGGTGGGGGTCGGTTAACCAGGTACAGGAATGACCAGGCCAACTGTGGCTTTGATGATGTGATCTAGGGGAAGTAGGAGCTTTGAGAAATGGGTTGTCAAAAGAGAAATGGACTGTAGTTATGGGGAAGGAGTGGATGTGTTATCAGAGTTTGAAATAGAAACGTTGACAGAAGTCACTCGCAGCTGAGTTATCTGAGGGGGGATGACATGTTTGAGGACTTTGAAAATATGTGAAAAACTGGTTCATAAGGATGGAAGAGGTGGAGTGGGAGAAGTTTCATAGTCACCTCTTTTTGTTTTTTATTCTCTCTCTCTCAGTTTCATGAGATCCTTGAACAGCGGCTACTTGTAACTGAACTGATGCGGCTCTTAGGTCCTAGCCAGGAGAGGGAGATACCTCCACTGCTGGGGCTGGAGAAAGCAGACCTTCTGGAACTCATGCCACTCTCAGAGGTTGGCGGGGAGATATTGGAACCAAATAAATGAAATGGTTTAATTTCTCTCATATCTTTAAAATTTTTTTTGTCAAGCTTTATTGTTTTTGTAAAAATGATATTCAGGGTGGTCAGACTCAAATAAGAAAAACGTTACACAGGAGCAAGTAAAAGCTGAAATACTGCATCTAGAAGCACAATATTATTATAAACAGCTTGACATAAATGGCATAATACCCTTCATGCTTATATAGAGAGTATAAGGCCGAGTGTAGTGACTTCCGCCTGTAATCTTAGCACTTTGGGAGGCTGAGGCAGGAGGATCACTTGAGTCCAGGAGTTCAAGATCAGCCTGGGCAACACAGTGAGACCTCGTCTCTACCAAAAAAAAAAAAAACAAAACAAAAAAACAACCAGGTGTGGTGGTGCACACCTGTAGTCCCAGCTACTCAGGAAACGGAGGCAAGAGGATGACTTGAGGGTGGGAGGTCAAGGCTGTAGTGAGCTGTGATCATGCCACTGTACTCCAGCCTGGGCACAGAGTGAGACCCTGTCCCAAAAAAAGAAAAGTACAGTCTATTTTCGTGTAATATATTTTGGATTTCTTTTCAAGTCAATACATAAATGTAAATAAGATGATAGCTTCTATAGCACTCTTAGCAAAGTATCTAGGCACATAGTGCTTAGTGTTATGTCATCAGTTTAAATCTCTGCTAGGATTCTATTATATGGATGTAGAATAATTTGCTTAACCTTATTGATGGATATTAAGGTTGTTTCCACATTTTTGCTGTTAGAAACCACAGGGAGATGAACATGCTGGTTCATATGTGTCTTTACCTTTGTATGATTATTTCTGTAATGTTGGTGCTAAAAGTGGGATTCCTGAGTCAGTGCATACTCATATAAAATATTGGTACCTAATGCCAAACTGCTATCCAGAAAGGTATTTTCAGGGCTCCTGGATCCCCCATGTTCTCACCAACATGGGGTCTTGACAGTCATTTTATTCTTCACTAATTTGATAGGTAAAAAATGAGTCTCTCTGATGTCTCTTGGTGCATTTTCTTTGGCTGTTATTGAGGTTATCATCATGTATTCATTGGCTGAGACGTCCTAGTTCTTACAGTCTATTCGCATTTCTGCTTTTACTTCTATGATTGCAGGATTTTGTGTGGATGAGGGCTCGGCTACAGCAAGAAGTAGAGGAGCAGCTCAAAAAGAAATGTTTCACTCTGCTCTGCTACTGTGATCCCAATTCAGGTGAGTGCTAGCTCTCTGTTCTGCTCACAGCTGGACTTCAGGGTTCCTGGTCTGCTCTTTTGAGAATAATAGATTTTGATTTTAGATTTGGGACAGAGGTTTAGAACCATTAGAGATGCTTATTTGTTTTGTTGCTGGTGGAATAAAAACAAGGACTTTTTTTTTTTTTTTTTTGAGATGGAGTTTTGCTCCTGTTGCCCAGGCTAGAGTGCAATGGCGCCATTTCTGTTCACCGCAAACTCCGCCTCCCGGGTTCAAGCGATTCTCCTGCCTCAGCCTCCCGAGTAGCTGGGATTACAGGCATGCGCCACCCTGCTTGGCTAATTTTGTATTTTTAGTAGAGATGGGGTTTCTCCATGTTGATTAGGCTGGTCTGGAACTCCCGACCTCAGGTGATCCGCCTGCCTCAGCATCCCAAAGTGCTGGGATTACAGGTGTGAGCCACTGCGCCCGGCCAAAACAAGGACTTTTGTATGGACTCTTTTTATTCAGCAAGATACCGAGTGGGAGTGTCCTCCTGCTGCAGCGAAGGATGAGTTCTCTCAGGAGGTTCAGAATGGTTTAGGGAGGAAAGTTCAGACTCATAGAACACCTTATACTCTCTGTATAAGCTTGGAGGATATAATACCATTTATGTCAAGCTGTTTATAATAATGTGTTTCTAGATGTAGTATTCATATTTCAGCTTTTACTTGCTTCTGTGTAATGATTTTCTTATTTGAGTCTGACCACCCTGAATGCATGTGTATCTTTTTTTTTTTTTTTTTTTTGAGATGAAGTCTCGCTCTGTCCCCCAGGCTGGAGTGCAGTGGCGCAGTCTCAGCTCACTGCAAACTCCATCTCCTAGGTTCACGCTATTCTCCTGCCTCAGCCTCCCGAGTAGCTGGGACTACAGGTGCCCACCACCACGCCCGGCTAATTTTTTGTATTTTTAGTAGAGACGGGGTTTCACCGTGTTAGCCACGATGGTCTCAATCTCCTGACCTCATGATCCGCCTGCCTTGGCCTCCCAAAGTGCTGGGATTACAGGCGTGAGCCACCGTGCCCGGCCCCGAATGTGTATCATTTTTACAAAAATAATAAAGCTTAACACCTGAGTCTGAACTTTCCTCCCTAAACCATTTCTTTTTTTTTTTTTTGAGGCGGAGTTTCATTCTTGTCGCCCAGGCTGGAGTGCAATGGCGCGATCTCGGCTCACTGCAACCTTCGCCTCCGAGGTTCAAGCGATTCTCCTGCCTCAGCCTCCGAAGTAGCTGGGATTACAGGTGCCTGCCACCATGCCCAGCTAATTTTTTTGTAGTTTTAGTAGAGACAGGTTTTCACCATGTTGGCAAGGATGGTCTCAAACTCCTGACCTCAGGTGATCTGCCCGCCTCGGCCTCCCAAAGTGCTAGGATTACAGGCATGAGCTACCACACTTGGTCTCCCTAAACCATTTCTATGACTTAAGAATTAAGGTCCGGGCCGGGTGCAGTGGCTTACGCCTGTAATCCCAGCACTTTATGAGGCCGAGGCAGGTGGATCATGAGGTCAGGCATTCGAGACCAACCTGGCCAATATAGTGAAACCCTGTCTCTACTGAAAATATGAAAAGTTAGCTGGGTGTGGTGGCGGTTGCCTGTAATCCCAGCTACTTGGGAGGCTGAGGTAGGAGAATTGCTTGAACCTGGGAGGTGGAGGTTGCAGTGAGCCGAGATCGTGCCACTGCACTCCAGCCGAGGTGATAGTGAGAGACTCTGTCTCAAAAAAATAAAAAGAATTAGGCTGGGCGCGGTGGCTCACGCCTGTAATCCCAGCACTTTGGGAGGCCGAGGCGGGCGGATCACGAGGTCAGGAGATCGGGACCATCCTGGCTAACACGGTGAAACCCTGTCTCTACTAAAAATACAAAAAATTAGCCGGGCGAGGTGGCGGGCGCCTGTAGTCCCAGCTGCTCAGGAGGCTGAGACAGGAGAATGGCGTGAACCCCGGGGGGCGGAGCCTGCAGTGAGCCGAGATCGCGCCACTGCACTCCAGCCTGGGCGACAGCGAGACTCTGTCTCAAAAAAAAAAAAAAAGAATTAAGGTCCAAATCTGGAATCAAAGGTAAGAGTGAAGATAATTTATTTAATAATTATGAGAACCAGACCCCCCCCCTTTTTTTTTTTTTTTAAACTCTGTCACCCAGGCTGGAGTGCAGTGGCACAATCACACCTCACTGCAGCCTTGACCTTCTGGGCTCAAGTGATCCTCTCACCTCAGCCTCCCAAGTAGCTGGCACTACAGGCATGTAGTATGCCTAACTAATATTTTAGAATTTTTTTTATAGAGACAGGGTCTCACTATGTTGCCCAAGCTGGTCATGAACTCTTGGGCTCAAGCAGTCCTCCTGCCTTGGCCTCCCAAAGTGCTAGGATTGCAGGCATAAGCCACCATGTCCAGCCCAGAATGGGGCCATTTTTAATAGATTATTAGAAGAAAACCTGTCATAAGGCAGGATTTGTGGGGCTAGATACAGGATAGGGGCACTGGAAGGTTGCTTTAGAGGGGTTGTAGCGATTAGGGTTTTCCTGTCAGTCCTCTGCCCCTTTGCTCAGATGCTGACAGTGAAACCGTGAAGGCAGCAAAGGTGTGGAAACTTGCAGAGGTCCTGGTGGGTGAGCAGCAGCAGTGCCAAGATGCCAAGAGCCAGCAGAAGGAGCAGATGTTGCTGCTGGAGAAGAAGAGTGCTACTTACTCCCAGGTTTATCAGGGCATGGGACAGCCCCTTTCCTTTATCCTGACCCCAGGAGCACTTTTGGGGAAGCCAAAGATTCCTGATCTACCCTCCTTTCTACTATCTTTATTTATGCCCTCTTCTTCCTCCATCTTGGGCTCAAGGTGCTTCTCCGCTGCCTCACTTTGCTGCAGAGGCTTCTTCAAGAACACCGGCTGAAAACTCAATCCGAGCTAGACCGCATCAATGCCCAGTACCTGGAAGTCAAGTGCGGTGCTATGATCCTTAAGCTGAGGTGAGCTGTGACCCCTGTGGATCTTAAGGGATTCTGTCTCACATATCAGCCCTCTATCCCTTACCCTAATCTCTTTCGTCTCCCTTATCCTAGCACCTGTGTGTATCCAGTAAATGTCATGTAGCAGTATTAGCTTTTGGATTACCCAAAAGCTTTCAACATCCTTGAGACTTTTCTTTTACAGTCTTCTGAAATAGGCACTTTACTGTGAGATCAATTGCTCGGGAATTCAGAGTGACCTTGTTTATCCTACCAGTGCTTAGCCCACACCTTGACCATCGGCAGGTACTGCATCCATTCCCAACCCTGCTGCTCTCAGGGACCTTCCTGCGTTGACATTTCTTTCTTCCCTCTGTCAGGATGGAAGAGCTAAAGATTTTGTCTGACACTTACACTGTTGAGAAAGTGGAAGTTCATCGTCTGATTAGGTGAGAACTCCTAAGAGTCTCGTACAGCTGTTCACAGGTGGTTCTCACATTCCCTAAACTCGTTTATTTAAAGATGTTGCCATTTTTGGCCGGGCACGGTGGCTCACACCTGTAATCCCAGCACTTTGGGAGGCCGAGGTGGGCGGATCGCTTGAGTCAGGAGTTTGAGACCAGCCTGGCCAATATGGTAAAACCCTGTCTCTACTAAAAAATACAAAAATTAGCTGGGCATGGTGGCATGCACCTGTAATCCCAGCTACTCGGGAGGCTGAGGCAGGAGAATCGCTTGAACCCAGGAGGCAGAGGCTGCAGTGAGCCAAGATCATACCACTGCACTCCAGCCTGTGCGACAGAGCGAGACTCCATCTCAAAAAAAAAAAAAAGTTTTTCATTTTTGTCCACTACTTTCTGAGGAGCAGCACCCTTATATTGTACCTTCTCTGCCCGGGCTCTTAGGGACCGTTTGGAGGGAGCCATTCGCCTACAGGAGCAGGACATGGAGAAGTCAAGACAGGTCCTGAACTCCTATGAGGTCCTTGGGGAGGAGTTTGACAGGCTGGTGAAAGAGTACACCGTACTCAAGCAGGCAACAGAGAACAAGCGGTGGGCCCTCCAGGAGTTCAACAAGGCCTACCATTGAGCTCTGGCAGGGCCAGGAAACATGGCTTCTGCATAGCTGCTGCCTCCTAATCTTCCTGCTAGTGGGACCACCTTTACCTGGGGCTGCCTTCACTACAAGGGAGAGTAGAAACGCTTACGCTTGAAACACTGCAGTCGTTTAGGCACTCTCCTGGTTTCTCTTTATTTTTTATGACTGGGCCTCTTTTGGAAAATCTAGCAAGGAGATTTATATAATTTTTATGCATAGCTGTGTGTCAGTGTCAGCCCTGTATTGTATTTGCTTATCTCTTGAATAAAGTTATGATATATATGTTAGGATTTTAGTCACTTTCCTTGGGCAAAGATTGAAAAAGAACATTGAAGGCTATATGGGTAAGGAGCGGGGAACTGAGTGGATCCAAATAGAAACAGATACATGATGCTTATGCAAAGAGTAAGAGGTAGACGTGCCAGCTTGCCTACATCAAGTCTTAGAGGCTTCATTTTGGAAGAGTACAGTGGATTAAATTTGGGCTTGCTCTTGAAGAACTATAATCTCCAGAGGAGTGCTAGATACTCAGGCAGGTAGGGAGCTATTTTCTCACTATGGGTATCAGTGTGGGAGTTATAATAACGCAGCTGAGGCTGGGAGCAGTGACTCACACCTGTAATTCCAGCACTTTGGGAGGCCAAGGCAAGAGGATCACTTGAGCCCAGCTGTTCGAGACCAGCCTGGGCAACATAGCAAGACCCCTGTCTCTGAAAATTTTTTTTTTTTTTTTTAGACAGAGTCTTACTCTGTCGCCAGGCTGGAGTGCAGTGGTGTGATCTCAGCTCACTGCAGCCTCCACCTCCCAGGTTCAAGCAATTCTTGTGTATCAGCCTCCCTAGTAGCTGGAATTACAGGCATGCACCACCATGGCCAGCTAATGTTTGTATTTTAGTAGAGACAGGGTTTTACTATGTTGGTCAGGTTGGTCTCGAACTCCTGACCTCAAGTGATCCGCCCACCTCGGCCTCCCAAAGTGCTGGGATTACAGGCATGAGCCACCACACCCAGCTGAAAAAAATTTTTTTAATTAGCAAGTGTGATGGTATGTGCCTGTAGTGCCAATTTCTCAGGAGACTGAGGTAGGAGGATCACTTGAACCCAGGAGGTCAAGGCTGCAGTGAGCCATGATGGCACCACTGCACTCAGCCTGGGTGACAGAGTGAGACCCTGTCTCAAAAAAAAACAAAAGCCAGTGGCCAGCTCAGTTATAGGAAAGGACACAAGCCACTTGTGTTCCTGGTTCCCTTGGTGTGGTTTGAGAGCTACATTTTTTCTCTAAAAGCAGAGGTTTGGAGGAGATTCCCCCTGAGGAACTAAGTTCAACAGTCTACTTAGCTTAGAACAAGGCAGAGTCCTGGCTGGTGTCAAAATAGGGGACTATGAACAGAAACAGAAGGCCTCTACCTTTATTTAGAAGAGCCTACTCAGTTTCTGAAACCACTTTCCAAGGAAATTGTCTTGGGGTATTCTTCTGCTAATATCAAATGATGGTCTGGATTTATTTACAAGAACAATTAATGTCTTTAACTCAACTTTTTTTTCTTTTTTTTTTTTAAACAGGGTCTTACTTTGTTGCCCAGGCTGGAGTGTAGTGGCATAAACATGGCTCACTGTAGCCTCAACCTCCCAGGCTCAAATTATCCTTCCACCTCAGTCCTGCAAGTAGCTGGGACTACAGGCATGTGCCACCATGCCCAGCTAATTTTTGTGTGTGTGTGTATATATGTATATACATATATAATACATATATATGTATAAATATATACATATATAAATATATATATTTATACATGTATAAATATATACATATATGTATATATATATATTTATACATGTATAAATATATACATATATGTATATAAATATATATGTGTATATATACATATGTATATATACACACATGTATATATGTACATGTTTATAAAATATACAATATGTATATACATGTATATGTATATATTTATACATATATGTGTATAAACATACATATATGTACGTATATATACATGTATGTATATATTTATACATATGTGTATATAAACATACGTATATATGTATATATTTATACATATATGTGTATAAACATACATATATGTACGTATATATACATATATGTATATATTTATACACATATATGTATATAAACGTACATATATGTATATGTTTATATACATATATGTGTGTGTATATATATATATATTTAAGACAGTCTCGCTCTGTCGCCCAGGCTGGAGTGCAGTGGTGCGATCTTGGCTTACTGCAACCTCTGTCTCCTGGGTTCAAGCGATTCTCATGCCTCAGCCTCCCGAGTAGCTGGGATTACAGACATGTGCCACCACACCCAACTAATTTTTGTATTTTTAGCAGAGACGGGGTTTCACCATGTTGGCCAGGCTGGTCTCGAACTCCTGACTTAAGGTGATCCACCACCTCAGCCTCCCAAAGTGCTGGGATTACAGGTGTGAGCCACTGCGCCTGGCCAATTTTTGTATTTTTTGTAGTAATCAATTGCTCAGAGATTCAGAGTAACCTTGTTTATTCTACCAGTGTTTAGCCCACACCTTGACCATCGGCAGGCACGGTGTCCCATCCTAACCCTGCTCCTATCAGGGATCTTCCACTTGACATTTCTTACTTCCCTCTGTCAGGATGGAGGAGCTAAAGATTTTGTCCAGGTTGGGCGTGGTGGCTCACCTGTAATCCCAGAACTTTGGGAGGCTGAGGTGGGTGGATCATCTGAGGTCAGGAGTTCGAGATCAGCCTGGCCAACATGGTGAAACCCCGTCTCTACTAAAAATACAAAAATTAGCCAGGTGTGTTGGTGCACGCCTATAATCCCAGCTACTAGGGAGGCTGAGGCATGAGAATTGCTTGAACCCGGGAGGCGGAGGTTGCAGTGAGCCAAGATTGCGCCATTGCACTCCAGCCTGGGTGATAGAGCAAGACTCCATCTCAAAAAAAAAAAAAAAAAAAAAAAAGATTTTGTCCAACATGCCACTGCACTGCAGCCTGGGTGACAAAGTGAGACCCTGTTTTTCAAAAAACAAAATTGAATTTTTCAGTAGGCTGGTGGTTACTGTATTAATGCAGATATAGAATATTTACATTATTGCAGAAAGTTCTGTTGGACAGGGCTATAAACCTATATTTCCTCAAAACTGGAAATGGGTCTACAGACTTGATTAAATTTGGGTTAAACAATTTTGCAAAGAATACTTAATAAATGACATTACATACTTCACATTACATCACACTAGAGACATTGGGTCATAATTTGTCAATTATGCTGAGTTTCATTGCTTGGTTAAGGTGGGAACTGTCAGATACCACATAGTGGTATTTCTCTAGTGTATACAAGTCCGTTTTCTCTTTGTAAGTAGCAGCTGGAAATGAACTTCAAAAATCTCAAAATAGTTCTTCCTGATACTTATAGTATTTAGCATTTCTTTTTTTTTTTTTTTTTTTTTTTTTTTGAAGATGGAGTCTCACTTTTTCACCCAGGCTGGAGTGCAGTGGCTCAATCTCGGCTCACTGCAAGCTCTGCCTCCCGGGTTCACGCCATTCTCCTGCCTCAGCCTCTCCGAGTAGCTGGGACTACAGGCGCCCGCCACCACGCCCGGCTAATTTTTTGTATTTTTAGTAGAGACGGGGTTTCACCGTGTTAGCCAGGATGGTCTCGATCTCCTGACCTCGTGATCCGCCCGCCTCGGCCTCCCAAAGTGCTGGGATTACAGGCTTGAGCCACCGCGCCCGGCCAGTATTTAGCATTTCTTCAGTCAATTAGTTTTGGTATACTAATCATCTTGAATCATACTAAGTTTTAGTATTTGAAACAGTAAGAATAAAAACTTTTACAATGGACCTTGAGGCCGGGCTCAGTGGCTCATGCCTATAATGCCAGCACCTTGGGAGGCCAAGGCCAGTGGATCACTTGAGGCCAGGAGTTTGAAACCAGCCTGGCCAACATGGCGAAACCCCATCTCCACTAAAAATACAAAAATCAGCTGGGCATGGTGGCACATGCCTGTAATCCCAGCTACTCGGGAGGCTAAGGCATGAGAATCGCTTGAACCCAGGAGGCAGAAGTTGCAGTGAGCCGATATCGCACCAGTGCACTCCAGCCTGGGTGACAGAATGAGACTCTGTGTCAAAAAAAAAAAAAAAAAAAGAGGACCTTGACGGGGTGCAGTGGCTCACGCCTGTAATCCCAGCACTTTGGGAGGCCAAGGCGGGTGGATCACTTGAGGCCAGGATTTCAAGACCAGCCTGGCCAAGATGGTGGAACCCCATCTCTACTAAAAATAAAAAAAATTAGCCAGGCATAGTGGCATGTGCCTGTAGTCCTAGCTACTCAGGAGGCTAAGGTGGGAGGATCGCTTGAACCTGGAATGGGGAGGTAGCAGTTAGCCACCACTGCACTCCAGCCTTGGTGACAGAGTGAGACTGTTTCTAAATAAATAAATAAAAACCATGTCCTCAGTGTTTATAACCTATACACAGTAGTAGACACACAAAACAGTCTAAGAACATAAAGTAACAAGAAGTGCAAATACATATGGTTGCAAACCAGAAGTGAATCAAGAATAGAATTTGGGGGCTGGGTAGAGTGGCTCACGCCTGTAATCCCAGCACTTCAGAAGGTCAAGGAGGGAGGATTGCTTGAGTCCAGGAGTTTGAGACCAGCCCAGAAGCATAGGGAGAACCCGTCTTTACAAAAATAATTTTAAAAAAAAATTTTTTGTTTGTTTGTTTTGAGACAGAGTCTCGTTCTGTCACCCAGGCTGGAGTGCAGTGGCACAATCTTGGCTCACTGCAACCTCTGCCTCCTGGGTTCAAGTGATTCTTCTGCCTCAGTCTCCTGAGTAGCTGGGACTACAGGCACCCACCACCATGCCTGGCTAATTTTTGTATTTTTAGTAGAGACAGGGTTTCACCATATTGGCCTTGCTGGTCTCGAACTCCTGACCTTGTGATCCGCCTGCCTCGGCCTCCCAAAGTGCTGGGATTACATGCATGAGCCACCGCACCTGGCCAAAAAAAATTTTTTTAATTAGCTGTGCATAGTGGCATGTGCCTACATTTCCAGCTACTCAGGAGGCTAAGGTGGGAGGACTGCTTGAGCCTGGGAGGTTGAGGTTACAGTGAGCTATGATCATGCCACTGTACTACAGCCTGAGTGACAGCAAGATTCTGCCTCAAAAAAAAAAAGAAAAAGGAATAGAATTATGGAAAAAGCAACAAAGATAGAGAAAAGGGAAGAAGCACTATGGGAAGGCACAGAGTTAAGAATGGGCAAATTATGTACCATGGAGAGCTTTCATTTCAAATGAACAAAATTTGAGACAAATATCCTATAGCGGCCGGGAGCGGTGGCTCACGCTTGTAATCCCAGCACTTTGGGAGGCCAAGGCGGGCGGATCACAAGGTCAGGAGATCAAGACCACGGTGAAACCCCGTCTCTACTAAAAATACAAAAAAATTAGCCGGGCGTGGTGGCGGGCGCCTGTAGTCCCAGCTACTCGGAGAGGCTGAGGCAGGAGAATGGCGTGATCCCGCGAGGCGGAGCTTGTAGTGAGCCGAGATCACGCCACTGCACTCCAGCCTGGGTGACAGAGTGAGACTCCGTCTCAAAAAAAAAAAAAAAAAAAATATCCTATAGCTTCAATTGAGAATCTGTAGAGCTGGGGTTTGAGAAACATTTCAATTTCGACTGCCTGAGAAATGGCTTCCAAGGCAGTGGTCCTCACCCTGGCTCTCTAAATGGCATGGGGATGGAGAGTGAGCTATTTCTTGTATTCCCAAAAAGCCTAAAGAAAATGGGCTGGGCACAGTGGCTCATGCCTGTAATCTCAGCATTTTGGGAGGCTGAGGTGGGCAGATTGCCTGAGCTCGGGAGTTGGAGACCACCCTGGGCAACATGGTAAAACCCCATCTCTACTAAAATACAAAAAATTAGCTGGGTGTGGTGATGCGTGCCTGTAGTCCCAGCTACTCAGGAGGCTGAGGCACGAGAATTGCTTGAGCCCCGGAGGTGGAGGTTGCAGTGAGCCAAGATCACGCCACTTCACTCTAGCTTGGGCTACAGAGTGAGACTCTGTCTCAAAAAAAAAGAAAAGAAAATGGAACATTTGCTTGCGACAGTTCTCCACAAACTTTTTTTTTTTTTTTTTTTTTTTTGAGAGGGAGTTTCACTCTTGTTGCCCAGGCTGGATCGTGCAATGGCGCCATCTTGGCTTATTGCAATCTCCACCTCCTGGGTTCAAGCGATTCTCCTGCCTCAGCCTCCCAAGTAGCTGGGATTAGAGGCGTGCGCCACCATGCCTAGCTAATTTTGTATTTTTATTAGAGACGGGGTTTCTCCATGTTTGTCAGGCTGGTCTCGAACTCCCGACTTCAGGTGATCCGCCTGCCTCAGCCTCCTAAAGTGCTGGGATAACAGGCGTGAGCCACCGCGCCCGGCCCTGCACAAACTTTTTTTTTTTTTTTTTTTTTTGAGACAGAAGCTCTGTCACCCATGCTGGAGTGCAGTGGCCCAATCTCAGTTCACTGCAACCTCCACCTCCTGGGTTCATGCCCTTCTCCTGTCTCAACCTCCCAAGTAGCTGGGACTATAGGCGCCCACCACCACACCCGGCTAATTTTTTGTATTTTTAGTAGAGACGGGGTTTCATCGTGTTAGCCAGGATGGTCTCGATCGCCTGACCTCATGATCTGCCTGCCTCGGCCTCCCAAAGTGGTGGGATTACAGGCGTGAGCGACTGCGTCTGGCCCAAACCATTTAAAAAAAAATCCTCATTGGCTTAAAAACTAGAGCACATGGAGGCTGGGCGTGGTGGCTCATGCCTGTAATCCCAGCACTTTGGGAGGCCGAGGTGGGTGGATCACCTGAGGTCGGGAGTTCGAGACCAGCCTGACCAACATGGAGAAACCCCGTCTCTACTAAAAATACAAAATTAGCCAGGCGTGGTGGCACACGCCTGTGATCCCAGCTACTAGGGAGGCTGAGGCAGGAGAATCGCTTGAACCCAGGAGGCAGAAGTTGCGGTGAGCCGAGATCGCGCCATTGCACTCCAGCCTGGGCAACAAGAGCGAAACTCCATCTCAAAAAAACAAAAAAACAACTAGAGCACATGCTTTGTAAAAATACTCAGAACAAGGCCGGGCGCGGTGGCTCACGCTTGTAATCCCAGCACTTTGGGAGGCCGAGGCGGGTGGATCACGAGGTCAGGAGATCGAGACCACGGTGAAACCCCGTCTCTACTAAAAATACAAAAAAATTAGCCGGGCGTAGTGGCGGGCGCCTGTAGTCCCAGCTACTCGGAGAGGCTGAGGCAGGAGAATGGCGTGAACCCGGGAGGTGGAGCTTGCAGTGAGCCGAGATCGCGCCACTGCACTCCAGCCTGGGTGACAGAGCGAGACTCCGTCTCAAAAAAAAAAAAAAAATACTCAGAACAGAATTATATACAGTAAAAAGATTGAACTATGCACCCTCAGACACCCCCCACACAAATACCCTATTACTCCAATCCACCTCCCCAGAGTAACCAGAGTGATTTGGTGTGTAGATCACTGTGTGTCAGATCTGTTTCTATAAATATGCAACCATATGTACATAAATATTAGCTAATATTAGCTGGGCATGGTGGTGCTCTGATAGCCCTAGCTACTCAGGAGGCTGAGCCTAGTAGTTAGAGGCTGCAGTGAACTCCGATTGTGCCACGATACTCCAGCCCAGATGGCAGAGCAAGACCTTGTCTCTAAAAATCAAATCAATAAAGAAAAAGTTTTAAAAATGTGGCTAATATTATTATTAGAGTATGGCTGTATTATCATTTAACCCTTCCCTTCATGATATTAAGGTTGTTTCCCTCTTGCCCTATAACAAAAATGCTTCATTGGATGTCATTGCACATATATCTTGCTCAGGTGCCTTTGCTTTCTGCTGGTAAAGAGGCAGGTGGATCACGAGGTCAAGAGATTGGGACCATCCTGGCCAACATGGCAAAACCCCGTCTCTACTAAAAATACAAAAATCAGCCAGGCGTAGTGGTGCACACCTGTAGTCCCAGCTACTCGGGAGGCTGAGGCAGGAGAATCACTTGAACCCGGGAGGCAGAGGTTGCAGTGAGCCAAGATCGCGCTACTGCACTCCAGGCCTGGCAGCAGAGGGAGACTCCTCAAAAAAAAAAAAGAAAGTGACAGATGAGGGTTAGCATATTGGACCTTAGCTGCTCTCTTTCCCTCACACTGCTCAGAAAAGATTTGCATTTACTGCCTCCCTTCATTCTTTCACAGTCGAACCTCTCTTTACTTGCCTCTTACCACATCTGATAAGTCTTACAGATTCTTCCCTTTTGACGAGAGGCAAAGGAAATCACCTTCAGAACTTGGAATAGGATCAACTCTGGGACTCTTGGATAAACAAAATCTATTCCCTGAATATTTTCAGTGAAAGATGAATATGGAGGTGTCCTGGGGAGTGACTGCATTCTTCCTCGGCCACCACAAACAGGAGACCCAGCGCCCCCTAAGGGCCAGCTTTGGCATATCCAAAGGAGAAGGGCGCCCCTCACCCTATAAAGAATCTCTCCATATTGACTGGGTGCGGTGGCTTACGCCTATAATCCCAGCAATTTTTTGGGGGGAGGCTGAGGCAGGCGGATCACTTGAGGTCAGGAGTTTGAGACCAGCCTGGCCAACATGGTGAAACCAGGTCTCTACTGAAAATACAAAATTAGCCAGGTGTGGTGGTGCGCACCTGTAATCGGGAGGCTGAGGCATGATAATAGCTTGAACCTGGGAGGTGGAGGCTGCAGTAAGGCGAGGCGAGATGGGGCCACTACACTCCATCCTGGGCGACAAAGCAAGACTCTCTTTCGAAAAAAAAAAAGAATCTCTCCATATTATCCATCTTGAAGGACCTGGACTAGGTTTTGTTAAAAGAACTAGCAGGCTTCCTTATCCCTTGAGACAGCAAAAATATGAGTGAATTTACAATGGACTAAACAATGTGTAGAAATAATTTACCCTAAAAGATGGTTTGTTTTTGAGTTGCTGAGGTCCAGCCAAACTGGCTAACTTCTGGTCTCAGGAAAAAACAACTGAAGTTTGGAGAGTCCTAAATTTACCAAGCCTGGCTGAATAAAGAATGTGTAACCAAAAGTAAATGACCTGCCTAGGATTTAGAAAAGGGTTATCTAAAGAGTAAGGTTGGCTGGGTGCGGTAGCTCACGCCTGTAATCCCAGCACTTTGGGAGGCCGAGGCAGGTGGATCACCTGAGGTCAGGAGTTTGAGACCATCCTGGCCAACATGGCGAAACCCTGTCTCTACTAAAAATACGAAAATTAGCTGGGCATGGTGGCTCGCGCCTATAGTCCCAGCTACTCGGGAGGCTGAGGCAGGAGAATTGCTTGAATCCAGGAGGCAGAGGTTGCAGTGAGCCGAGATCACACCACTGCACTCCAGACTGGGCAACAGTCAGACTGTGTCTCAAAAAAAAAAAAAAAAAAAAAAAAAGGAAGGTCAGAACCTGGATATATCTATATATGATTTATTTTAAAGAATTGGGGCCAGGCGCGGTGGCTCACGCTTGTAATCCCAGCACTTTGGGAGGCCGAGGCGGGCGGATCACGAGGTCAGGAGATCGAGACCACGGTGAAACCCCGTCTCTACTAAAAATACAAAAAAATTAGCCGGGCATGCTGGCGGGTGCCTGTAGTCCCAGCTACTCGGAGAGGCTGAGGCAGGAGAATGGTGTGAACCCGGAAGGCGGAGCTTGCAGTGAGCCGAGATTGCACCACTGCACTCCAGCCTGGGCGACAGAGCGAGACTCCGTCTCAAAAAAAAAAAAAAAAAAAAGAATTGGCTAATCTGATTATGGGAGCTGGAAAGTCTAAAATCTGTAGGGCAGGCCAGCAGGCTAAAAACAAGCAGAAGTAATGCTACAGTTTTGTTTTTTTTTTTTCAACTTTCATTTTAGGCTCAGGGGGTACATGTGCAGGTTTGTTACATGAGTAAACTGTGTGTCACTGCGGTTTAGTGTATGAATGATCCCGTCACCTGGTTAGTGAGCATAGTACCTGATAGGTAGTTTTTCAACTGTTGCCCCCCTCCCTCCCTTCCCCTTCTAGCAGTCCCCAGTGTCTATTTCCATCTTTATGTCCATGTGTACTCAATGTTTAGCTTTCACTTATAAGTGAGAACTAGTGGTATTTTGTTTTCTATTCTTGCATTAATTTATTTTTCTTTATTTCTTTATTTTATTTTATTTTTTGAGACAGAGTCTTGCTCTGTCACCCAGGCTGGAATACTGTGGCATGCTCTCGGCTCACTGCAACCTCCACCCCCTGGGTTCAAGCGATTCTCCTGCCTCAGCCTCCCGAGTAGCTGGGATTACAGGTGCCTGCCACCACGCCCGGCTAATTTTTTGTATTTTTAATCTCCTGACCTCGTGATCCGCCCGCCTCGGCCTCCCAAAGTGCTGGGATTACAAGCGTGAGCCACCGCGCCCGGCCCCAGCCATGACTTTTTAATTTTCATTTTTTTTTTTTTTTTTGAGACAGAGTTTTGCTCTGTCGCCCAGGCTAGAGTGCAGTGGCGCGATCTCGGCTCACTGCAAGCTCCGCCTCCCGGGTTCACGCCATTCTCCTGCCTCAGCCTCCCGAGTAGCTGGGACTACAGGTGCCTGCCACTACGCCCGGCTAATTTTTTGTATTTTTAGTAGAGGCGGGGTTTCACTGTGTTAGCCAGGATGGTCTCGATCTGACCTCGTGATCCACCTGTCTCGGCCTCCCAAAGTGCTGGGATTACAGGCGTGAGCCACTGTGCCCAGCATGACTTTTTAATAATAGCCATTCTGACTGGTGTGAGATGGTATCTTATTGTGATTTTGATTTGCCTTTCTCTAATGATTAGTAATATTGAACATTTTTTCATATATTTGTTGGCAACATCTATGACTTCTTTAGAGAAGTGTCTGTTCATGTCCTTTGCCCAGTTTTTTCTTTTTCTGGGAGATGGGGTCTTACTCTGTCAACCAGGCTGGAGTGCAGCTGCAGCCTCAACCTCCTGGGCTCAAAGGATCCTCCCACCACAGCCTCCCTAGTAGCTAGGACTACAGGCACATGCCACCATGCTGGGTTTTTGTTTCGTTTTGTTTTGCAGAGACGTGGTCTCACTCTGTTGCTCAGGTTAGTCTGGAGCTCCTGGGCTCAAGCAGTCCTCCTGCTTCTGCCTCCCAAAAGTGTTAGGATCACAGGGGTAAGCCACTGCAACAGGCTGAGAAAATTTTAAAATATTTGTTTCTTTTTTTTTTTTTTTGAGAAGGAGTTTCGCTCTTGTTGCCCAGGCTGGAGTGCAATGGCAGTATCTTGGCTCACCGCAACCTCCGCCTCCTGGGTTCAAGCGATTCTCCTCTCTCAGCCTCCCAAGTAACTACGATTATAAGTGCACCACCAGGCTCAGCTAATTTTTTTGTGTTTTTAGTAGAGATGGGGTTTTACTATATTGGCCAAGCTGTTCTTGAACTCCTGACATCAAGTGATCTGCTGACCTTGGCCTCCCAAAGTGCTGAGATTACAGGTATGATACACCGTGCCCAGCCTTTTCAGATAATATATTTAAAGTGCCTGGCATGTGGTAGAGCTTAATTAATATTAGCCTGGGCCGGGTACAGTAGCTCATGCCTATAATCCCAGCACTTTGGAAGGCCGAGGTAGGTGGACCAGGAGGTCAGGAGTTCAAGACCAGCCTAGCCAAGATGGTGAAATCCCGTCTCAACTAAAAATACAAAAATTAGCTGGGCATGGTGGCGGGCATCTGTAATCCCAGCCGCGTGGGAGGCTGAGGCAGAGAATTGCTTGAACCCGGGAAGTGAAGGTTGCAGTGAGACGTGATTGCACCACTGCACTCCAGCCTGGGTGACGGAGCGAGACTCTGTCTCACAAAAATAAATAAATAAATAAATAAATAAATAAATAAATAAATAAATAAATAATAAATAAATAAATAAATAAATAAATAAATAAATAAATAAATAAATATTAGCCTGGCTAGGACTATCATGTTATTGTTATGAGGCAAGAATGATTGCTGAAGACGGGATAGCTACACAAGCCTATAGAGAAGGAGGGAGGCCTTGGCTAGACCTTCAAAAGAAAGGACATAAGCACAAAAATCAGGGAGAAGTAACAGGTTTATTTATTTATTTATTTTTTGAGACAGAGTCTTGCTGTCGCCCAGGCTGGAGTGCAGTGGCACGATCTCAGCTCACTGCAGGCTCCACCCCTCAGGGGTTCACACCATTCTCCTGCCTCAGCCTCCCGAGTAGCTGGGACTACAGGTGCCCACCACCTCGCCCGGCTAATTTTTTGTATTTTTAGTAGAGACGGGGTTTCACTGTGTTAGCCAGGATGGTCTCGATCTCCTGACCTCGTGATCCGCCCGCCTCGACCTCCCAAAGTGCTGGGATTACAGGCGTGAGCCACCGTGCCCGGCCCAGGTTTATTTATTTTTATTTTTATTTTTATTTTATTTTTTTGAGACAGAGTTTCACTCTTGTTGCCCAGGCTGGAGTGCAATAGCGCGACCTCGGCTCACTGCAACCTCCGCCTCCCGGGTTCAAGTGATTCTCCTGCATCAGCCTCCCAAGTAGCTGGGATTACAGGCACACACCACCATGCCCAGCTAATTTTTTGTATTTTTAGTAGAGACGGGGTTTCACCGTGGCCAGGCTGGTCTTGAACTCCTGACCTCAGGTGATCCGCCTGCCTCGGCCTGCCAAAGTGGTGGGATTACAGGTGTGAGCCACCGTGCCCAGCCAAGGTAACAGGTTTTATATGTATTTTAAAAAATATTTTACATGTAATATAAACATGCTTATACAGAACATTTGGAAAATACAATTTTTCCACATAGTTGAGGTCATTCTGTGTGTAAAATTTGTAATGTGTGTCTCTTAATGGCATGTCATAAGCCTTTCTCCATGTTACTACATTTTCTTTGACAACACTGATTTTAATGGCTGCTGAAGATTTCATTGAGGCCGGGTGTGGTGGCTCATGCCTGTAATCCCAGCACTTTGGGAGGCCAAAGTGGGTGGATCATTTGAGGTCAGGAGTTCAAGCCCAACCTGGCCAACATGGTGAAACTCCATCTCTATTGAAAATACAAAAATTAGCCGGGCAGTAGTGGCGTGCGCCTGTAATCCCAGCTGCTTGGAAGGCTGAAGCAGGAGAATCACTTGAGCCTGAGAGGCAGAGGTGTCTCAAAAAAAAAAAAAAAAAAAAAAAAAGCCACCACTCCCCAGCCTCTTTCTCCTCTCTTTTTGAGTTTTCCTTGCTTTTCTTGTCTGATTTTTATTGCAGATGAACAGTATAATTATTTTATCAAGTAACAAAAGATTCCATTAGAATTGTGATTGAATGGGCCGGGCACGGTGGCTCACGCCTGTAATCCCACCACTTTGGGAAGCCGAGGCAGGTGGATCACGAGGTCAGGAGATTGAGACCATCGTGGCTAACACGGTGAAACCCCGCCTCTACTAAAAATACAAAAAATCAGCCGGGTGTGGTGGCGGGCGCCTGTAGTCCCAGCTACTTGGGAGGCTGAGGCAGGAGAATGGTGTGGACCTGGGAGGTGGAGCTTGCAGTAAGCCAAGATCGTGCCACTGCACTCCAGCCTGGGTGACAGAGCGAGACTCCGTCTCAAAAAAAAAAAAAAAAAAAAAAAAAAGAATCGTGATTGAATGTTGTAAAAGTGAGAAATTAATTTGGTAGGAATTTACATCTTTATAAGATTCATTATTTTCTAAGATTATGGCTTGTTTCTCCGTTTTTTTTAGTCTTCTATTATATCTTTCAGCAATTTTTTTTTTCCTTTTTGATAGACAGGGTCTTGCTCTGTCACTCAGGCTGGAGTGCGGTGGTTTGATCACAGCTCACTGCAGACTCAACTTCCTGGGCTCAAGCAATCCTCCTACCTCAGCCTCTTGGGTAGCTGGGACTACAGATGTGTGCCACAACACCCCGCTCATTTTTTTTTTTTTGAGGTGGAGTTTTGCTCTTGTTGCCCACGCTGGAGAACAATGGCCCGATCTTGGCTCACTGCAACCTCTGCCTCCCAGCTTCAAGCAGTTAGCATGCCTCAGCCTCCTGAGTGGCTGGGATTATAGGTGCCTGCCACTACATCCAGCTAATTTTTGTATTTTCAGTAGAGATAGGCTTTCACCATGTCGGCCAGGCTGGTCTCGAACTCCTCACCTCAGGTGATCCACCCGCCTTGGCCTCCCAAAGTGCTGGGATTACAAGCCACCGTGCCCGGCTGCTAATTTTTTTTTTTTTTTGAGACAGGGTCTCACTCTGTTGCCCAGACCAGAGTGCAGTGGCACAATCTCGGCTCACAGTAATCTCTGCCTCAAGGCTCAAGGTATTCTCCCGCCTCAGCCTCCCGAGTAGCTGGGATTACAGGCATGTGCTACCACACCCGGCTAATTTTTGTATTTTTAGTAGAGACGGGGTTTCACCATGTTGGCCAGGCTGACGCCCAGCTAATTTTTAAAAATTTTTTGTAGAGATGGGGTATTGTTATGTTGCCTAGGCTGGCCTTGAACTCCTAGGCTCAAGCAATCCTCCTGCCTCGGCCTCCCAAAGTGTTGGGATTACAAGTATAAGCCACTGTAACCAGCCTATAATTTTCTTTATGTCAGTTTCTCACATTTTTCAGTAAAGATAAATATTTTATAGTAGTGTTACTGTTACCACTGTGAATGGAGAAAATAATAATCACAATAGCCAATATGTATTGAAGGTTTACTATGTGCAGGGTAGCTTCTGAATGCTTTACTATGTTAACTAATTTAATACTCATAATGACTTTATAAGAGCTATTATTTACATTCCCATTTTGTAGATGAGAAAAATGAGGCCAGAAGGGTTAGGTTCACAGTCCTAGTAAATGAATGAACAGGGCTTTAACATCTTGCTGTCTGGTTTAGCAGGCCATACTCTTAACTATCATATTATTGGGATTTTTAAAAATCAATAATGTCTTCTAACTGGTTAATCTTAGTATATGAGAAGCTACAGATTTATTTTATCTTACATCAAGTTACTTCTCTGCATTCTAGTATTAATTCTCATCATTTAAAAATGGATTCTTATGAATTTTCTATTTGTACAATCATATCATCTACAAATAATGATAAATTTACCTCTCCTTTCCTAAAAGTTGTAACCCCTTTTTTTCTATTTCCAATCTTATTATATTGGATTTTTCAGAATAATATTAAATAACTCAGTGATGAGACTAGATATTCTTGTTTTTTTTTTTAAGGAAAGGTCTCACTGTGTTGCCCAGGCTGACCTTGAGCTCCTGGGCTCAAGGGATCCTCCCATCTCAGCCTCCTGAGTAGCTGGGACTATGAGCACTTACAACCATGCAGAGCAGCTCATTTCATCTTTACATAAGTTGTTGATCTTATATATACACATATATGATGAATATCAAAACTATTAAGAATATTTATGGCCAAGTGCAGTGGCTCATGCCTCTAATCTCAGCATTTTGGGAGGCCAAGGTGGGCGGATCACGAGGTCAGGAGTTTGAGAGCAGTCTGGCCAATATGATGAAACCCTGTCTGTAATAAAAATACAAAAAAAATTAGCCGGGCATGGTGGCACACGCCTGTAGTCCCAGCTACTCAGGAGGCTGAGGCAGGAGAATTGCTTGAACCCAGGAGTCGGAGGTTTCAGTGAGCCGAGATCGCGCCACTGCACTCCAGCCTGGGCAACAGAGCGAGACTGTCTCAAAAAAAGAAAAAAAAAAATTTATAGAAAATGCAGTTAACGTACTGTGTTCTCTTCTTTGACAATTAACAACCGTCAAATTTTTTTGTTTGGTTTATTTTTGACCTATAAAGAAATTTCCTAATACCTTTGTGTTAATTATTGGTATAAACCCTAATGGGTTGTATTATATAATTACTATATTAACATACTGTTAAGTTTTATTTATTAATCCTAAATATTTTAGGAATCTTACATTTATATACATAAGTGAGGGTCTATAGCTTTTTTGGGAGTGTTATTTCTTACAGGTTTTGATATTAGATGTGTTCTGTCTTCATAAATAAATTGGGTAGTTTTCCATCTTTTTCTATGTTCAGAACAGTTCCTGCTTTCTATTCATTTTGACAGATAAACACTGTATAATAGAGATGACAAAAAAGAGAATGCAAATCTGCACAGATTATTTTGCCTCAGTAACTCTGCCATTTTTATAGCTGGAGGACAGCCTTGATTGTGAAAAAGCAATTTGGAGCAGTAGGAGGGTCAAACAGGCCATTATTTTGGTATTGAAGAGTGTGGCTGGCTGGGCAGGCACAGAGATGAGTGAAGGTGGGCCTGGGGAGGGAGGAGGGGAGCACCATAGAAGATGCAAAGAGGTTTCCAGTGGGCTAGAGGTGTTTAAACAAGGACAAAAGAACAAGATAAGGTGGAAGAATTGGTCCTGAAAGTGAGGAAAGCCAGGGGGATAACTGGGAGCATTATCTGGGAGTGGGTACCCCTTTCCTCCAGAAAGTCTCCAGTGCTCTGGCCTGTTGGTCATTGGCTCCTGTTGGAGAAAGTAACATTATTTCTCACCCAGGGTATTTGCCCTTCTGTCCCACCATTTCCCTATCTTCATCTCAGCCAAGGCAAAAGTCCCATAGTATAACAGTGATTCACACGCGTCTGGGCCCAAAAGCTCAGCATGCAGAGCAGAGCAAAGCAGAACATAATGTAGACTTCACCAACTTTGACTTAACACCTAAGGACAGGACCTGTTCAAGGTGCTCTATTTCTCTTCATTCCTTCCCTTCTTGCTCCTCTACAACTCATGTAGAGAGACCCACGGTTACACGCTGTGTTTTATGGCACAGGAAAGTGCTGTAGAAAAGGCTGAGAGCAACGTTATATGGAGTTACTGAGAACTGTTCAGCATGATGCTAGCCACAATGCCGAGGCCATTTGGAATGAAAAGACAAAAGACAACACAGACCAAAGAAATTCAGCCCATGTAAACTTACTTTAGGGTCAGTCAGGAATTCTAGGTTCTTTTTACATGAATCCTTTAGAAAATTACTTTAACTGATGGCAAAACTGACATTATTGTTTTACAGATTGCCCTCTCTCCCTGTCACCCATGATGGATTAGTTAACAACCAACAGAGCAGCTACCTGCTTGACATCAGGAGATGCCAGGAGCACAGATGGTCCACAATCTAGACAATTAGCTTAAAAGAAGAAAAAACATCTAACAAGTCTTCTGTGAATGCAGAGTTTGGTTGGGCATAACTAGGGCAGAGAACAAGCAGACCTCCTCAACAACGCTTTCTTTTACCTCTTAAAATGCCAGTGAAGGCAGGGCATCATGACACGCACCTGTAATCCCAGCACTTTGGGAGGCCGAGGTGGGTGAATCACCTGAAGTCAGGAGTTTGAAAGCAGCCTGGCCAACATGGTGAAACCCCGTCTCTACTAAAAATACAAAAATTAGCCAGGCATGGTGGTGCACGCCTGTGGTCCCAGCTACTTGGGAGGCTGAGGCAGGAGAATTGCTTAAACCCGGGAGGTGGAGGTTGCAGTGAGCTGAGATCATGCCACTGCACTCCAGCCTGGGCGACCGAGCAAGACTCTATCTCAAAATAAAATGAAAAATAAAATAAAATATAAATAAATAAAATAAAATGCTGGTGGAGTACTCACCCACTTGCTGATAACAACCATTTATTGAAAAGACCTGGAGGGAAGAATTCCAAATAAATTCTGTAGATACTCCATCTCTAAGGAGGGGGAGCATAGTGACTTCCTTCCAATGAATACAGTATGGAAAGTTAGGGCTGGGGAGAGGGTGGGAGAGAATCACTTAACAGTGGAAAAACTGGATAAACTACTTCTTGTCAGGTGATCAAGGTCAACATTAAGTCATAAATCATGTTGATAGTGAGAGGTGACACCGTGCTGGCAGTCCTCACAGCCCTCGCTCGCTCTTGGCGCCTCCTCTGCCTGGGCTCCCACTTTGGCGGCACTTGAGGAGCCCTTCAGTCCACCGCTGCACTGTGGGAGCCCCTTTCTGGGCTGGCCAAGGCGGGAGCGGGCTCCCTCAGCTTGCAGGGAGGTGTGGAGGGAGAGGTGCGAGCGGGAACTGGGGCTGCACGCGGCGCTTGCGGGCCAGCTGGAGTTCCGGGTGGGCGTGGGCTTGGCAGGCCCTGCCCTTGGAGCAGCTGGCCGGCGCTGCCGGCCCGGGCAATGAGGGACTTAGCACCCGGGCCAGTGGCTGCGGAGGGTGTACTGGGTCCCCCAGCAGTGCCAGCCCACCGGCGCTGCGCTCTATTTCTCACCCAGCCTTAGCTGCCTTCCTGCGGGGCAGGGCTCGGGACCTGCAGCCCACCATGCCTGAGCCTCCTACACCCTCCATGGGCTCCTGTGCGGCCCGAGCCTCCCCGACGAGCGCCACCCTCTGCTCCACGGCGCCCAGTCCCATTGACCACCCAAGGGTGAAGAGTGCGAGCGCACAGCACGGGACTGGCAGGCAGCTCCACCTGCAGCCCCGGTGCAGGATCCACTGGGTGAAGCCAGCTGGTCTCCTGAGTCTGGTGGAGATGTGGAGAACCTTTATGTCTAGCTCAGGGACTGTAAATACACCAATCAGCACCCTGTGTCTAGCTCAGGGTCTGTGAATGCAGCAATCGACACTCTGTATCTAGCTACTCTAGTGGGGCCTTGGAGAACCTTTATGTCTAGCTCAGGGATTGTAAATACACCAATCAGCACCCTGTGTCTAGCTCAAGGTTTGTAAACATACCAATCAGCACTCTGTGTCTAGCTCGAGGTTTGTGAGTGCACCAATCGACACTCTGTATCTAGCTGCTCTGGTGGGGCCTTGGAGAAACTTTATGTCTAGCTCAGGGATGGTAAACGCACCAATCAGCACCCTGTCAAAACAGACCACTCGGCTCTACCAATCAGCAGGATGTGGGTGGGGCCAGATAAGAGAATAAACGCAGGCTGCCCGAGCCAGCAGTGGCAACCCACTTGGGTCTCCTTCCACACTGTGGAAGCTTTGTTCTTTTGCTCTTTGCAATAAATCTTGCTATTGCTCACTCTTTGGGTCCACACTGCTTTTATGAGCTGTAACACTCACCGCAAAGGTCTGCAGCTTCACTCCTGAAGCCAACGAGACCACGAGCCCACTGGGAGGAACGAACAACTCCCGACACGCCGCCTTAAGAGCTGTAACACTCACCACGAAGGTCTGCAGCTTCACTCCTGAGCCAGCGAGACCACGAACCCACCAGAAAGAAGAAACTCTGAACACATCCGAACATCAGAAGGAACAGACTCCAGACGCGGCACCTTAAGAGCTGTAACACTCACCGCGAAGGTCCACGGCTTCATTCTTGAAGTCAGTGAGACCAAGAACCCACCAATTCCGGACACAAGAGTATGTACCCTTGATGTGATGTGATGTGATGTGATTAAAATAGCACTTTTTTTTTTTTTTTTTTTTTTTTTGAGACGAAGTCTCTGTCTGTCACCCAGGCTGGAGTGCAGTGGTGCGATTTCGGCTCACTGCAGCCTCTGCTTCCCAGTTTCAGGTAGTTCACCTGCCTCAGCCGCTGAGTAGCTGGTATCACAGGCGCATGCCACCATTCCTGGCTAATTTTTGTATTTTTAGTAGAGACAGGGTCTCACCATGTTGGCCAGGCTGGTCTTGAATTCCTGACCTCAGGTGATCTGCCTGCCTCGGCCTCCTAAAGTGCTGGGATTACACGCCTGAGCCACTGCCCCCGGCAAAAATAGCACTTCAACTCTGTGACCTTCCTTCCCAAAACACAGTCTAATCATGAGAAAAACAGACAAATTCCAATAGAGGGGCATCCTACAATATACCTAACCAGTACTCCTCAAAACTACCAAGGTCATTAAAAACAAGGAACATCTGAGAAACTGTCATAGCCAAGAGGATCCTAAGGAGACAATAGCAACTAAATGTCATATTCCATGCTGCATGGGATCCTGGAACAGAAAAATAGTAACGATAACAGTGGACAAAAGCACCTCCAATCCCTTCCGGCTTCATGGTGCCTTTTTTTTTTTTTTTTGAGACGGAGTCTCGCTCTGTCGCCCAGGCTGGGGTGCACTGGCGCAATCTCGGCTCACTGCAAGCTCTGCCTCCTGGGTCATTCTCCTGCCTCAGCCTCCTGAGTAGCTGGGACTACAGGCGACTGCCACCACACCCGGCTAATTTTTTTTGTATTTTTTTTAGTAGAGACGGGGTTTCACTGTGTTAGCCAAGATGGTCTCGATCTCCTGACCTCGTGATCCACCCACCTCGGCCTCCCAAAGTGCTGGGATTTTTTTTTTTTCTCATTTTTCTTTTTTTTTGAGACAGTCTTGCTGTTGCCTCACTGCAGCCTCCACCTCCCACCTCCTAGGTTCAAGTGATTCTCCTGCCTCAGCCTTCTGAGTAGCTGGTATTACCTTCTGAATAGCTGGTATTACAGGTGCACACCACCACGTCTGGCTAAATTTTGTATTTTTAGTAGAGACGGGGTTTCTCCATGTTGGTCAGGCTGGTCTCGAACTCCCGACCTCAGGTGATCCACCTGCCTCAGCCTCCCAAAGTGCTGGGATTACGGGCGTGAGCCACTGCACCCAGCCTGGCCATCATGGTGCGTTTTTTTAATTCTTTGGTTTTCCGACTTTCTTTTACTCCTCCCCGCCCCCAGACATTATTTTGCTCTTGTTGCCCAGGCTGGAGTGCAGTGGCGTTATCTTGGCTCACTGCAACGTCCGCCTCCCGGGTTCAAGCAATTCTCCTGCCTCAGCCTCCCGAGTAGCTGGGATTACAGGTGCCTGCTACCACGCCTGGCTGATTTTTGGTATTTTTAGTAGAGACGGGGCGGGGGGGGGGGTTACCATGTTGGCCAGCTGGTCTCGAACTCCTGACCTCAGGAGATCCACCCGCCTCTGCCTCCCAAAGTGCTGGGATTACAGGCGTGAGCCACCGCGCCCGGCCGATTTTCCGGCTTTCATTCTTTTGGGCCACTTGCATTGCACCCAGGGTTCCCCAGAACTTATCCTACCCCACACCCTTTTCGTATTTCCTATGGCTCTGTCCCCAACGAGCTATGGTGATCTCAGTCGCAAGGCTTCAGTTCTTTTCTTCTGGCGACCTCCATCTCATCTGGTTGAGATAACTGTTCATTCAACTTTCTATTACACAGCGCCCCCTAGACGTTCAATTAAGCATGACCAAACCCAAACCCTGATTTCCCAAACCCTCTTTTCGCATTTCTCGCTCACTGCTGGACAGAATCCTAGGCATCACCCCCGACTTTGCTTTCTCAGGACTCCCTGCCAGTCGTCCCTAAGTTCTGCCAGCGGCGCCTGCGTGGGGCCTCTTGTACCGTGTTCTCCTCTCCATCTTTGCTGCCGAGCCCTCAACACCAGTGGGCCCCCTGCCTTCGGGAGTTTCCATTTCCCTCCCTATGTCTTTCCTTGCTTCCTTCCTTTCCATCTCTAGCAGCTAATGACATGAGAAAATGTAGATTCTCTCTGGCCTCCATGCCAGCCAATTTCATGACTGCTGCCCACTGTAATTAATGAATTCCTTTTCTCTATCTTGAGGTGTGTGTGTGTGTTTAGGCGCTTATTTACACCTTTTGTGTTTGAAACACAAAACACTACTTCTTAGAATCACTAGGAAGTAGTAGCTGAGTGAGCAGTTTATTTTAATATGTAACATAGTAAGGTGACAAAGCTCATTTTAATAGCACCAGCCATTAACCCAGTTTTCTCAATGTTCATATGGACGTAAATAATGACACAAGAAAAACACTTTTGAAGGTAGTTACGGGAAAAGCTGACATTACATGGCTGCATAATGCAACCAACTTAGAACCTGATAGTGAAAGCGTGAAGATGATAAAGAAGCATCGAACTGCGAAAGGAAAGGAAAATTAGAAAATGCTCGTGCAGCAAAGCTGCGAGAAGCTCCACCGAGCCAGCCAGGAGTCGAACCTGGAATCTTCTGATCCGTAGTCAGACGCGTTATCCATTGCGCCACTGGCCCTGAGCTGAGAACAGATCACTCCGTGATGGTACTTCAAGGTTATATTGCAGGGTTTCATGGGACGCGTAGTCTCTCAACGGAGTTCTGCAGATATACTAAGCATTCTGGGAGATTGAAGTTCGTCAGGAACCAGACCCTGAGATTGGTGGATCCACGCCGCACGCCACTGTGCAGCCCGCGGATTGGCGGGAAAAGCCACTCCCCATCCCTCCCGTTCGGGAGCTGTGGCAGACGCTCTGGTTGTTAAGGCGACTCGTCCCGCCTTCTGGGGCTCTAGTTTGACTTTGTGATTGGCTACTAGTATCAAGGAATCCCGGCGTGGACAGCGCGAGGAGAAAGATGGCGGCGATGGCGGTCGGGGGTGCTGGTGGGAGCCGCGTGTCCAGCGGGAGGGACCTGAATTGCGTCCCCGAAATAGCTGACACACTAGGGGCTGTGGCCAAGCAGGGGTGAGGGCCGGACCTCCACGAGCGGAATGCGGGGTCCGAACTCGGGGACGGAGAAGGGCAGACTAGTCATCCCGGAGAAGCAGGGGTGAGGGGGTCGGCTAGGATGAGGAGGAGAGAGACTATTACTCTTTGGAGGGGAGGAGCCTCGGACCCAGTAACGTGAGGAAAAGAACTTGTAGGGGGCCTGTGGTCACTGAGTCCCAAAGTTGGGAGAGTTGTTGGGTAAACTCTAAAGGGCCCTGGAGGTCGCGATTATTGTCTGGGAGTGGGAGGAGGTGTTAGGGGGCAAGGGAGAGAAGAGGCTAATCTTGACGGGGGAGGCATGGGCAGAACTGGGGCAAATCTGGATGTGATGGTCTTGGAAACATAGTGACACCTGAGGAGAAAAAAATTCTACTTGTGGATTTCCATCGTTTTCTCCTTACTCATATTTCCCATGGCTGTGTTTTAGGGAGAAATTGAGGCACAGTACAGCAGAGTTGATATCCCCCAAGGTGGTCTGAACTCAGCAGCCTAGTAGGGTGAACTGATGGCAGCCGAAAGGGCTGTGCAAAATCAAAATAGCCTAAATCCAGTTGCTTGGCTCTCTGGCACTGCTGCTCTCTTTACATGATTCTGGGTCTGTCGCGGTTGTAGGTTTGATTTCCTCTGCATGCCTGTCTTCCATCCGCGTTTCAAGAGGGAGTTCATTCAGGAACCTGCTAAGAATCGGCCCGGTCCCCAGACACGATCAGACCTACTGCTGTCAGGAAGGGGTAGGGACCATCCCATATGCCCCTTAATTATTAGAGGCAATAACAACTTCTGCTTTATCGGGGCCCTCATTCTCCTCCTTTTCTGACTTGGATATATTTGTTAGTCCCTGGGATATAGATAACTTGTTTTCTCCTTGCTTCTCTATTCTGCATCAGGCTATCCCATGTCTATGTAGAAAAAACCTTTGTCTCTCATTTCTACTCTTGATTCCCAAAACTAAAAATTGAACAAGTAAAGCGCTGAACCTTATTCAGTATTTGTCTTTCTTGGGTGGGGGAGTGCAGACTGGAATACGCTAATTGTGGGAAAGCTTTCTCCATGGATTCGTCCAGACTCAAAAGTGGAGAAGATTCGCAGGAACTCCGAGGCGGTAAGACTGTTTGACTTCTCTGCTGGATTTTTCTAACCAAGCTGGGTGGGGAGAGTGGTCCCCTCCCACCCCCAATAACTTAGTAAATCAACTGATATAATGAAATTAAAGTTATTAGGCTGGGTGCTGTGGTACACACCTATAATCCTAGCACTTTGGGAGACTGAGGCTGTAGGATCACTGGAGCTCAGGAGTTTGAGACCAGCCTAGACAGCATAGTGAAACCCCATCTCTAAAATATACAAAAATTAGCCAGGCATGGTGGCGCATGCCTGTGGTCCCAGCTACTCAGGAGGCTGAGGAGGGAGGATCAGTTGAGCTTGGGAAGGTCAAGGCTGCAGTGAGTGGAGACTGTGCCACTGCACTCCAGCCTGGGTGACAGAGTGATACTTTGTCTCAAAAAAAAAAAAAAAAAGCTGTTTGCTTGTTAGCTCAAACTTTTCCTCTTCATCTCCATTCCAGGCCATGTTACAGGAGCTGAATTTTGGTGCATATTTGGGTCTTCCAGCTTTCCTGCTGCCCCTTAATCAGGAAGATAACACCAACCTGGCCAGAGTTTTGACCAACCACATCCACACTGGCCATCACTCTTCCATGGTATAGCTGAGGGGCTCCTTTCCTGCTGCATATCATAGTAGTCAGATTGTGCTAAGTACCTTCTTGTGCCTAGCCATTCAGTGAAGGGTGTGTTTGGCAGAATTGAAGTATCAGTATTGCCGGGCACAGTGGGTCATGCCTGTAATCCCAGCACTTTGGGAGGCTGAGGTGGGCAGATTGCTGAGCTCAGGAGTTCGAGACCAGCTTGGGCAGCATGGTGAAACCCTGTCTGTATCAAAACCAAAACCAAAACAAAAAAACACAAATTAGCTAGGTGTGGTGTCACACGCCTGTAGTCCCAGCTACTTGGGAAGCTGGGGTGGGAGGATGACTTGAACCTGTGAGGCGGAGGTTGCAGTTAGCTGAGATTGCACCACTGCACTCCAGCCTGGGTGACAGAGCCAGACCTTGTCTCAAAAAAAAAAAAAAAAAAAAGGTCAGTATTGCGCACCTCTCCATCTAAAAGTGGTATGAAGAGAGTTTCAAAACATGTAAATGTAATTATTTTGGAAACCTACGTAAGACAAGGCAGATATTTACATAAGGATCTATATATAAGGTACATGTTCACTTACAAAATTACAAATTGGGAAAAGCATATAAAGGGATTAACGAGGTCTGGATGAAGTTTTTTTTATTGGGGGAAACTTTCTGGACCCAATGAGTTCAAAAGAGAGTTCTAAAAGGGTGACCGTTCATGTGCAGTTCTGGATGCGGGTACCCTTGGTGGCACCAGAGGACCTGAGAGATGATATAATTGAGAATGCACCAACTACACACACAGAGGAGTACAGTGGGGAGGAGAAAACGTGGATGTGGTATGTCTCCCTTTGCTGCTGTACCAGGGTGCAAGGGATAGGGTGAGGGGAAGTACAGGGTGCAACCTGTAGGGAGGTCTCCTTGAGCTGTGGTGATTGGTCGGCCATACCTAGTTGACTGTACTTTTCTGTATTTGACTAAACAGGTGGCACAACTTCCGGACTTTGTGTGACTATAGTAAGAGGATTGCAGTGGGTGAGTGCATGAGAATCCTGGGATGGGTGTTGCTTCTCTTACCTCCTGTGAATAAGAATCAGGAATTTTGTATATAGTGTACAATTTTGCTACTTCCCCTTTGTCTCAGACTGCCTTTCTCTTAAAGAAGTAAACAGATTTTGCACGAAGCAAGGAAGGGTTTCTTGCCTGGCAGTGGTTGACAGTTTTTCTTTTGCCTCATGTAGCTCTTGAAATTGGGGCTGACCTCCCATCTAATCATGTCATTGATCGCTGGCTTGGGGAGCCCATCAAAGCAGCCATTCTCCCCACTAGCATTTTCCTGACCAATAAGAAGGGATTTCCTGTTCTTTCTAAGATGCACCAGAGGCTCATCTTCCGGCTCCTCAAGGTGAGTGGTGGGAGGGTTCTAAAGGTAGTCCAGCTATACATCTTGCCTTATTTACCTGTGTATGATCGTTTTTTTCCTGTGAGGCTCTCTTTTTCTTTGGTTTCTGGGGAGCAATTTCAGTGAAGTTGGGAGTCTTGAGAACAAAAAGGTAAATGCCAGTAGTAGCCCTAGAAACCTTTCAAAACAAACCAAACCTCATGAGAACTTTGCAGAAGATTTCATTTAGGAAGTTACAGCAAGGATCCATGAGGCTCTTTGGGTGTTGATGATACTTTTATGGCATAAGAGGGCTTTTTCTTTTTTCTTTCTTTCTTTTTTTTTTTTGAGACAGGATCTCACTCTGTCACCCAGACTGGAGTGCAGCGGTACGATCTCAGCTCACCAGAACCTCTGCCTCCCAGGCTTAAGCGATTCTTCTACTTTAGCCTCCTGAGTAGCTGGGATTATAGGTATGCACCACTACTGCCCGGCTAATTTTTGTATTTTCAGTAGAGACAGGTTTTACCATGTTGGCCAGGCTGGTCTTGAATGCCCGACCTCAAATGATCCACCCGCCTCGGCCTTCCAAAGTGTTGGGATTACAGGCGTGGGCCACCACGGCCGGCCAAGGGGGCTTTTTGTAAGTTTACTGAAGCCTCATGCTGCCTTTGTTGGTATTGGGACAGATGCTAGAGAACTGTTGGTCTGGGCCAGGTGCAGTGGCTTACACCTGTAATCCCAGGACTTTGGGAGGCTGAGGCGGATGGATCATCTGAGGTCAGGAGTTTGAGACCAGCCTGGCCAACATGGTGAAACCCTGTCTCTACTAAAAATACAAAAATTAGCCAAGCATGGTGGCACACACCTGTAGTCCCAGCTACTTGGGAGGCTGAGGCAGGAGAATTGCTTGACCCTGGGAGGTGGAGGTTGCAAGTGAGCCAAGATCACGCCATTGTACTCCAGCCTGGGCAACAGAGCGAGACTCCATCTTTTTTTTTTTTTTTTTAAAAAGAGAACTGTTGATCTGGGCCTTATTTTACACTAGGGCTCTTTGGCCATATACCATAATATTCCAGAATCTTGGTTTTGAGGGCTGTGTCCGATGGTCTGACTTTTCTTACAGTTGGAGGTGCAGTTCATCATCACAGGCACCAACCACCACTCAGAAAAGGAGTTCTGCTCCTACCTCCAATACTTGGAATACTTAAGCCAGAACCGTCCTCCACCTAATGCCTATGAACTCTTTGCTAAGGGCTATGAAGACTATCTGCAGTCCCCGCTTCAGGTGGGTCTGGAGTGCACTGAGAGGAGGAAGGTGGGGTGGAAAATGTTTCTTGAGAATATATGCCTCCAAATCTTACTAAAGCTCAGAAAGCAGTGGAAAGTTTTTGATATTTTAGTGCATTGTCCTTTGGCAGAAACTGGCTAACTTTGTCCTTTTCCTCATTCATCAGCCACTGATGGACAATCTGGAATCTCAGACATATGAAGTGTTTGAAAAGGACCCCATCAAATACTCTCAGTACCAGCAGGTACTATGTGGTGCCCAGGGTGAGGAAAGCACAGGGCCAGCATGACCTGGGGAGGATGGGATTACAACCATGGGATATTCTCTTCTCCCTCCAGGCCATCTATAAATGTCTGCTAGACCGAGTACCAGAAGAGGAGAAGGATACCAATGTCCAGTGAGTGCTTTCCCCCCACTCTCAGGGACTTGCATACCTACATCTGTATATGCCAAGTCTGCTTGACTCTTCCCTTTCTTTCTTAGGGTACTGATGGTGCTGGGAGCAGGACGGGGACCCCTGGTGAACGCTTCCCTGCGGGCAGCCAAGCAGGCTGACCGGCGGATAAAGCTGTATGCCGTGGAGAAAAACCCAAATGCCGTGGTGACGTGAGTAGCAACCTGCTTGCTGGGAAGTTAGTCCTCATTGCCAAATTTCCTTAACATCTCTCCTTACCTTATTGTCTCTGTTTCAGGCTAGAGAACTGGCAGTTTGAAGAATGGGGAAGCCAAGTGACCGTAGTCTCATCAGACATGAGGGAATGGGTGGCTCCAGAGAAAGCAGACATCATTGTCAGTGAGCTTCTGGGCTCATTTGCTGACAATGAATTGTCGCCTGAGTGCCTGGATGGAGCCCAGCATTTCCTAAAAGGTGCCCCCAGGTTGGGGTGTAGGTGGAGGGTGATGATGGGTGAGACAGCAACCTGGGAGGAGGGTACAGGGTTTAGGGGAAAGTGGGTTGGACCTGGGTCACATCATATGAGTTTGAGAGCCACTGCTCCACTGCCTCTGTGCCCTTAGCAAATAAAGTCATCTCTCCAAACCTTAGTGTTCATATTTATAAAATGAAGGGAGTGGGCTGGGCGTGGTGGCTCATGCCTGTAATCGCAGCACTTTGGGAGGCCAAGGTGGGAGGTCAGGAGTCTGAGACCAGCCTGGGCAATATGGCAAAACCCCATCACTACTAAAAATACAAAAATTATCCAGGCGTGGCAGTGCGCGCCTGTAATCCCAGCTACTCGGGAGGCCGAGGCATGAGAATCACTGGAAACTGGGAGGAGAAGTTTGCAGTGAGCCGAGATTGTGCCACTGCAGTCTAGCCTGGGCAACAGAGCGAGACTCCATCTCAAAAAAAAAAGTAAATATGACATATGTACCCTGAGCTTAGCTTTCATCAGGAACTTTTGTGGGACTTTGTGACCCCACAAAAGTTAAGAACCACCAGATTAGACTATCTTGGGTTCTTTCAGTTTTAATCTGTGTGACTCTGTAAATTAACCTAGAAGTGGAATCCTCCGTGACAGTAGTTGGAAGCAGGCTGGCTTAGTAATGTGACAACATGCATTTGTCTCTTTCTTCCATGCCCGTGCCAGCATTGGTTGGTTTTGACATGGGAGGTTTGATCCTTCTGATCCTTTCAGTTAGTACAGACATACCATTTCCCTCCCTCTGGAACTAATTTGACTCTCCTGCTGTGCAGACGACGGTGTGAGCATCCCCGGGGAGTACACTTCCTTTCTGGCTCCCATCTCTTCCTCCAAGCTGTACAATGAGGTCCGAGCCTGTAGGGAGAAGGACCGTGACCCTGAGGTAAAGAACCACTCTCTCTGGAAAGAAGTGGTACTCTTTAGTCCTCTTCTTTTTCTGTATTTGTATCAGCTATTTTCTTCTGCTGGGGATGAAGAGGTGAAGGAGAAGTTAGGGATTGGGGAAGCACTAAAGTAAAACATTTTTTAATCCTTGGGGAAGTTATCTCTTGTGTGTCTTCCCCAGCACTCTCTCTCTCTTTCTGTCTCTGACAGGCCCAGTTTGAGATGCCTTATGTGGTACGGCTGCACAACTTCCACCAGCTCTCTGCGCCCCAGCCCTGTTTCACCTTCAGCCATCCCAACAGAGGTAGGTTCTTTTATGGCTGTCCTCTGACTAGAGGGGTGTGGGCTTCTTCCTTCCTCCTGCTTTCTTCCCTTGCTATCCCTAGTCTGCCTTATCTACTCTTCCCTTCCTGGGTCTTGCTCATGCTTTATCAAGTTGTTTAGAGCTTCTGGCCCCTTGTCACCCACATAATTATTTCCTGACAGATCCTATGATTGACAACAACCGCTATTGCACCTTGGAGTTTCCCGTGGAGGTGAACACAGTACTACATGGCTTTGCCGGCTACTTTGAGACTGTGCTTTATCAGGACATCACTCTGAGTGAGTGTCTATGGCAGTGGATGGCAGAGTATGAGGGTGTGCTGCCTGGGCAGCTTATATGTACATGTGTCATTTAGATTTATGGGGGGCCCAGTGCTCAGGGAATGGAGATCTTTGTGTGATTAGAGAAGAGACCCTCTCTAACATAGGCAAAAGGCACAGCCCTGGAGACCTCTGTTTTTTCATTATTTTGTCCACACAGGTATCCGTCCAGAGACTCACTCTCCTGGGATGTTCTCATGGTTTCCCATCCTCTTCCCTATTAAGGTAGGAACTGCTTTTAAGACTCTGTAGTTAAGGAGTAACCTTTGTCTTTGGTGTTGTGCTTCTTTCCTTCTCCCAGGAAGATAGTTGACTATGACTTATGTTCTCCTGATTTCATATGCTCTTGGATCCCAGTGGTAGGTGTTGGGAGTATTTGGAGTGGCCTTCTGCCTGGCTTTCCCGCATCTACTCTGGCTACTCTTCTGTCTGTTCTCTACTTTGAGCAAGAGTCATCTTTTAAAAACTCAGATTTGATCTTATCTCTCTTGCTGTTTTTTTTTTTTTTTTTTTTTTTTTTTTTTAAAGAGACGGAGTCTCACTCTTGTCGCCCAGGGGAGTACAGTGGTGCAATTTCGGCTCACTGCAAGTTCCACCTCCCGGGTTCATGCCATTCTCCTGCCTCAGCCTCCCGAGTACCTGAGACTACAGGTGCCAGGCACCACACCCGGCTAATTTTTGTATTTTTACTAGAGACGGGCTTTTACTGTGTTAGCCAGGATGGTCTCGATCTCCTGACCTCATGATCTGCCCACCTCAGCCTCCCAAAGTGCTGGGATTACAGGCGTGAGCCACCGCGCCTGGCTTGATCTTATCTCTCTTTTTTGCTTAAAACGCTTTAATGCCTTCCCATTATCTTTAGGATAAAAGTCAAAATCTGGGACATTGCTTGTAAGACTTGATGTGATCGAGTGTTTGCTTGCCTTTGCAGCTACTGTCCCCTTGCTTACACTGCTTCAGCCTTATGGACCTTCTTTTTGTTCTAATTGTCTATCTTTCCTACCTCAGGCTTTCATGCCTCTCTCTTGCCTGTAAAGTTCTTTGCTTGTCTCTTCACGCAGTTAACCTATCTTCTAGGTCTTCTTTAAACATTTTTATTGTGAGATAAACTTTCTTTGATCTCCTAGACTAGGTTAGTGTTCCCTTTCATAGGTGTTTTTCTAGCACTCTGTACATGTTCACAGCTCTCACCACACCTTGGATTATTTGTTCAGTGTCTTATTGTTCAGTGTTCTGATAGGCTTTAAATAACTTTCGTGAGCGTTGGGACGTTCTTGTCATGTTTATCATTTTATCTCCACACCTACCTTAATACATTGCCATGTATAATTCATTAGCTTCACCCTGAACCTCCCTGTCTTTCTTCTTACAGCAGCCCATAACGGTGCGTGAAGGCCAAACCATCTGTGTGCGTTTCTGGCGATGCAGCAATTCCAAGAAGGTGTGGTATGAGTGGGCTGTGACAGCACCAGTCTGTTCTGCTATTCATAACCCCACAGGCCGCTCATATACCATTGGCCTCTAGCCCTGCGTGCAAGTGTCCAGAGCCTTGGAAGCAGCTTCAGGTTCTGCTCCTGTAGTACAGAAGGTGCAGTACATCTATGGGCTGTGATTCCCCTTGCCCATCAGAGAGGAGCATTTCAATCTGCTTTCCTGCCTTACATCAAGGTGGGCAAGGGATATAATTAATTGCAGAGCTCAAGCCACCAATCTGTGAAGACCTCAGGCCAGGGGGTGAGGAATTAGTGCTGGATTTGAAGCTACACACTCAGCCTCAAGAACTCCCTGGAATATCCCTGAGAACTTGGGGTTTGAACGGATTTTCAGCCCTTCTTTGTTCTTGTTTTGATGGTTTTGTGTAAGAGGAAATACAAATAAAGTTATAGCCCTTTACTGCACTACCATGCTGCCCCCTGCCACTATTTTCCCACACCTCACTTAGACCCAGGCATGTTCAGATCTGTCCTGTTACCCTATCCAAGACCCAAAGGGGCCTAGTTGTTTTCCCTACTTAGGAAGCTGAGCAATGACTATCGTAGTCCTGGATATAGGCCTTTCTGACCAGCTACAGTGAGCTCTTGTCCATTAGAACCTGCAGTTAGGCTTTTCTCTGGGAAGGAGGCATAGAGTTTGCCACCTTGGAAAAAGATGGAATAGTGAGTGAAGCCAGTTTCTCTTCTGTATTCTTGAGCTACTGCACGGGCAACTGGTTACCTCTCCTTTGTTACCTCTTGGGAAGACTGGAATCCATCCAGGAATCTCCAGCAAGAAGCTACCTGTTTTTTTGAATAAAACCACAGGGTTACAGTTTGAAGTCCTAAGAGATCATCTAGTCCAATTTTCCATTTGACAGAGGGGGAGTTTGAAATGGGTACAATGATGTGATATTAGTATCCAAGTCAGAATTGGAAGTCAGGTCTTCCGAATCTGGCTCTCCCCATGTTATAACCAGCTACATTTTTGGTAGCTACAGTAGACCACAGAAGTGTCTAGGGGCTCCTGGAGGCCCTTGGAAAGTGAGGGTGGACATCAGTTCCTTCTTTCCGGTTAGAGGACTCAGTACTGCTACATCCAAGGAGTCACCTGAGAAACTTTCAAATTTACCCTTGCAGTGGGAAATGTGGGGGCACTGATTTGAACGGAAGTTATGACCTGTGGGAGCAGGCCACGACGATAGGGCAGAGTGTGGACCAAGACAAGTCTGTGGCAAGATCTGCTTTTCCCAGGTCCCAAGCACCGAGGTCAGGAGAGGTGGTCGGGAGGGTTGTTTAGGTAGCCGGCTCAGAACGGGGATTTCGAGTTCAGCATCTCTGGACGTTAAACAAACGCCGCTGTTGTCTACAAAGCTTAACCTTAACGACCGACGTGGATCCTTCTGCAAATCCGAGTAGGGACGGCCAAGGATGTAAATTGTGCCCCCTCGATGGCTCCGCCCATCGCACTGGTCTAGTCAACGCGAGGACCAGGAGTGGGGTCGGTGACTTCTTCACTCCCGTTTTCCGTCCCGTTTTCCCCGCCCTCCGCAAGTCATTTAACCAATGAGAGAGTGATGGGCGGCTACCAAACGACGCTTCCATTTTTTGGAGTCTCTGAGGTTAGCCAATCAATGGGAACTCGGTGGTTGCTAAGACGCATTTTAGTTTGCTCCACCCATACTTAGGACTTTAGCCAATGAGAACCTGTACTTTGGACGGTTGCCGCGAAACCAGTGAGGTTACTTCCAACGCCGGGAGTTTCGGCGCATGCGCAGATTGGGGAAGGTTCTGGAAGACGGGAGAGCTGCCGCCATTTTGCGGGAAGAGGAGCCGGTCTACTTGCAGTGCTGCCTTTCTTGCCTAGACTCTAGGAAATATCCGAGCTTCACTCCCCACAGCATACTCAAAGGAACGGAGAGAACCGGGACCCCCCTGCGGGGACCCGGAACTGGTGAGAAACCCCAAAACCCGGTCCCCACCAGACGTCACCAATGCGTGACGTTGCTGCACGGCGCCTCCCCCTGACGTCACGGGCGGAAAATGGCGTCACGAAGAGATTCAGGCGAACTTGTAACATTAAAAAAACCTTTGTTTGTTTTGACCTGGAAGTGTTAGCTACTTAAATGTAGCCCACTGCCACGATTTTAGAGGTGGGCACCCTCGTGGCTGTATCCTGCACCGATAAAGATGCGGTTTCTAGAATCCTGTGATTTTTCTTTCCGGGTCCCTGCAGCCGTGACACTTAGGGTCGCCCACACCGGAGAGGGGAGCATCGACCCTCCGCGGCCTGAGAGGACACGCATCATCAATTTCAGCCACCCGCACCACCATTCATAGAGAGAGAAGGGAATTGAGCTTTCTTCCTCAGCCTCCAGTCTGTCGAAGATTCATGTTCACTATGTTGACCTTTATGGGCTTTTCCCATTTAACTTTTTCAAGCACTCATTCCAGTAGGCGTATGATGAGGCCACATATGAAGATGGAGCCCTGGGACACTGGCTCCCGCAGAGATTGTGCCAGTTGGTTGCCTATAGGACCTCTTTTTTTTTTTTTTTTTTTGAGGCGGAGTGTCGCTCTGTCACCCAGGCTGGAGTGGAGTGGCGCGATCTCGGCTCACTGCAGCCTCTGTCTCCCGGGTTCAAGCGATTCCCCTGCCTCAGCCTCCCGAGTAGCTGGGATTACAGGCGCCCGCCACAACGCCCGGCTGATTTTTGTATTTTTAATAGAGATGGGGTTTTGCCATGTTAGCCAGGCTGACCTCGAACTCCTGACCTCAGGTGATCCACCCGCCTCGGCCTCCCAAAGTGCTTGGTTTACAGGCGTGAGCCACCGCCTATAGGACCATTTTTTAAAGCTACACTACACAACATGGGGAGGGTAGTCCTTCAAGTAGCTTTTACCGTTCTCATTGTTTTTCTTTTTCATTAAGCTGCCTTCAGTTTGTAGGTGTTTGTGCCCAGCTAAGTGATCGGACCCTGGAGATGGCGCTACCATCACCCCTGGGGCTCCAGCTTTTCGTGAATTCTTCCCGAATTGGTCTGACACTGGTTCTCTCTGCTCCTTTAGCAGTGGGGTCTACCTGTTGGCTTGTGCTATGACGAGGTCTAGGAACTGACGTGATTGTGGGTCTCTAATGCTGTTTTTGGAGCAGGATGGAAGAAAACATGATATTCTGTATGTGGATGAGATTGAGTGGACCTTGACCCATAAGTTGGGAAATGAAGAGAGAGTTTGAAAACTACCATCCTGGGCCGGGTGCAGTGGCTCATGCCTGTAATCCCAGCACTTTGGGAGGCCGAGGCGGGCGGATCACGAAGTCAGGAGATCGAGACCATCCTGGCTAACACAGTGAAACCCCGTCTCTACTAAAAATACAAAAAAAAGAAAAAACTACCAGCCTGAAAATGCATAGTGTTTGCTACCTTACTGCTTTTAGGACATCTAGAAAGACGCTAAACCCAGTGAGATTGCACGTTTCAAAATATTGTGTTGTATATGTCTGTGCTTAAATAGATATATTTGTTTCTGAGTGAAAACTTTTTACATAGAGGTTTATTTGTAGAGGCTCGTAAACTTAAGTGAAAGTTTTAGTGTGTATGTTAAGTTGTTCCTTACCCTGCATTAGCACTCAACAATGAGCAGTTCTTGAAATCAAGCATTTCATTTGGAGGGGAGAAGGCAGATTGTAAAAAATAGTTTATAACAGAAAATTTGGGTAGACATGGCAGCCAAAATGAGTGAAACAGCTTGAGTATCAAAAACTTCTTTTTAGGCCAGGCTCGGTGGCTCATGTCTGTAATCCCAGCACTTTGGGAGGCCGAGACAGGCGGATCACCTGAGGTCAGGAGTTCGAGACCAGCCTGACCAACATGGAGAAACCCCGTCTCTGCTAAAAATACAACATTAGCCAGGTGTGGTGGTGCCTGCCTGTAATCCCAGCTACTCGGGAGGCTGAGACAGGAGAATTGCTTGAACCTGGGAGGTGGAGGTTGCAGTGAGCCGAGATTGCGCCATTGCACTCCAGCCTGGGCAACAAGAGTGAAACTCTCTCAAAAAAAAAACAAAAAACAAAAAACAAAAAAAACAACTTTTCTTTTTAGAACTGTTTTCCCATAGTGAATCAATAGTGTATACTAGTCTAATACTTTTAAGCATACACTGTACATGCCTCAGATATAGGAGACTCACAATGAGGTTTAGCTAATGGGACTGATTATTTTGATAAACAGAAGAACATTCATGTTCAGTGAGTATATATTTAAAAGTAGATATCTTGGTATACTGTGTCCTTTTTTTTTTCCTTTAAAGTTAATTACAAACCATATGAGAAGTAACCTGATACAATAGATATAATGTTAGATTTGAAGTCGGAAAACCTTTCTGATCAAGAATTAGCTCCTCTGGCCAGATGTAATCCTAGCACTTTGGGAGGCTAAGGTGGGTGGATCTCTTGAGTCCAGGAGTTTGAGACCAGCCTGGGCAACATAGTGAGACCATGTCTCTACCAGAAAAAAAAAAACCCAATATATGAAAAGTTAGCCCGGCATCGTAGTGTACACCTGTGGTCCCAGCTACTGGGGAGGCTGAGGTTAGAGGATTGCTTGAGCTAGAGAGGCAGAGGTTGCAGTGAGCTGAGATTGCAACATTACACTCCAGCTTGGGCAACAGAGTGAAACCCTGTCTCAAAAAAAAAAAAAAAAATCCTTCCCTTTGAGCTGTGTGACCTTTTCTGTTTTGGGGATTGAGACAGAATCTCAATCTGCTGCACAGGCTGGATTGCAGTGGCGTCATCACAGTTCACTGCAGCCTCAACTTCCTGGGTTCAAGCAATATTTCCATTTTAGGCTCCCGAGTAGTTGGGACTACAGGCACGCACCACCATGCGTGGCTAATTTTTATATTTTTTGTAAAAATGGGGCCTCATTGTATTGCCCAGGCTGATTTTGACCTGGCCTCAAGCCATTCTCCAGCCTTAGCTTCCCAAAGTGCTGAGATTGCAGGCGTGAGCCACCCCCTCTGCCTGGCCCTTGAGCTGTGTATGACTTTGAGCAGTTCAAAAAACCTTAGTTTTAAAAAATTTGGGTATGAATCATATATTACCTGTCTGCAGCATTTGTTACCTTTGATTGCTAAATAAATATAAAGTGTTATTAGAAGAAGTAGAAGGCCGGGCACAGTGGCTCACGCCTGTAATCCCAGCACTGGGAGGCCGAGGCAGGAGGATCACCTGAGGTCAGGAGTTTGAGACCAGCCTGGCCAACATGGTGAAACTTCGTGTCTACTAAAAATACAAAAATTAGTGGGACGTAGTGGTGGGCACCTGTAATCCCAGCTACTCAGGAGGCTGAGGCAGGAGAATCGCTTGAACCTGGGAGGCAGAGGTTGGCGTGAACCGAGATCATGCCACCGCACTCCAGCCTGGACAACGGAGCGAGACTCCCTCTCAAAAAAAAAAAAAAAAAAAAGCCAGGCATGGGGCTTATGCCTGTAATCCCAGCACTTTGGGAGGGCGAGGTGGTCGGATCACCTGAGGTCGAGAGTTCGAGACCAGCCTAACACGGAAAACCTGGTCTCTACTAAAAATACAAAATTAGCTGGATGTGGTGGTGCGTGCCTGTAATCCCAGCTACTCAGGAGGCCGAGGCAGGAGAGTCACTTGAACCTGGGAGGCAGAGGAAATTGAGTTTACTCATTTTCATGTATACCGATTTGATTTGGGTTTAATTTCCATTTTAAGCCTTAAATTTGGCTCCAAGTAATTTTTCTGTAAGAATCTTCTCTCTCCGTAACATGCTTAGCCCAGTGTCTAGCAGTTGTAGGTACTGTAAGTCATAGAATCATAGTTGTAATTATTACACTTATTAATTGTCAAAATAGGATATGGACTCTTAGGGCAACCAGGGCAGCATTGTTGCATAGTGCGTTAGCTGCTTTAAAGAGGACAAAGTTCCTCTTTTTTTTTTTTGAGATGGAGTCTTACTCTGTCGCCCAGGCTGGAGTGCAGTGGTGTGATCTCGGCTCACTGCAACCTCTGCCTCACAGGTTCAAGCGATTCTCCTGTCTTAGCCTCTTGAGTAGCTGGGACTACAGGCGCCCGCCACCATGCCCGGCTAATTTTTGTATCTTTAATAGGGACGAGGTTTCACCATATCCGTCAGGCTAGTATTGAACTCCTGACCTCAGGTGATCCACCCGCCTTGGCCTCCCAAAGTACTGGGTTTACAGGGTGAGCCACCACGGCTGGCCAACAAAGTTCTTAGAGTTATGAAAAAGTCTGATTATGATAGCCTCCTTGCATAGAAATTCCTCAGGTTTTTTTTTTTTTTTTTTAACAGCATGATTGAGGTACATTTAATGGGCACACGATAAAACTGCATACATTAAAGTGTACACTTTCATGCGTTTTGATATGTTAAACACCCATGAAACCATCACTCCCAAAGATTTGTTTGTTTTTGTATTTTTGAGACAGTCTGGCTGTGTCATCCAGGCTGGAGTGCAATGGCATGATCTTGGCTCACTGCAACCTCTGTCCTCTGGGTTCAAGCAATTTAGCGCTTCAGCCTCCTGAGTAGCTGGGATTACAGGTGCTTGCCACCACACCCGGCTAATTTTTTTTTTTTTTTTGAGACGGAGTCTTGCTCTGTCGCCAGGCTGTAGTGCAGTGGCACGATCTTGGCTCTCTGCAACCTCTGTCTCCTGGGTTCAAGCAATTCCCCTGCCTCAGCCTCCCGAGTAGCTGGGACTACAGGCGTGCGCCACCACACCCAGCTAATTTTTGTATTTTTAATAGAGACGGGGTTTCACCATGTTGGCCAGGATGGTCTCGATCTCTTGACCTTATGATCCGCCTGCCTCAGCCTTCCAAAGTGCTGGGATCACAGGTGTGAGCCACCATGCCCGGCAATTTTTTTTTTTTTTTTTGAGGCAGAGTCTTGGTCTGTCACCTAGCCTGGAGTGCAATGGTGCGATCTTGGCTGGCTGCAACTTCTGCCTCCTGGGTTCTAGCAATTCTCCTGTCTCAGCCTCCCAGGTAGGTGGGATTACAGGCATGCGCCACCAGGCTTGGCTAATTTTTGTATTTTTGTGTTTTTTTTATTTTGAGATGGAATCTTGCTCTGTCACCCAGGCTGGAACGCAGTGGCGCGTTCTCGGCTCATTGCAACCTCCGCCTCCTGGTGGTTCAAGCAGTTCTTATGCCTCAGCCTCCTAAGTAGCTGGGACTACAGGTGTGTGCCACCATGCCTGGCTAATGTTTTGTATTTTTAGTAGAGATGAGGTTTCGCCATATTGGCTAGGCTGGTCTCAAACTCCTGACCTCATGACCGCACCCAGCCTTAATTTTTGTATTTTTCGTAAAGACGAGGTTTCACCATATTGGTCAGGTTGGTCTCGAACTCCTGACCTCAGGTGATCCACCTGTCTTGGCCTCCCACAGGAGGATTACAGGTGTGAGCCACAACTCCTGGCCCCAAAGTTGGCCCTAAAGTTTTTCTTGTGCCCTTTTAAAATCTTTTTCTCCCAGCCCTTCCCCTTACTCCTATCGCTAGGCAACCATTGATCTGCTTTCTGCTTTCTTTGATATAGTGATTAGTTTGCTTTTTTTTTTTTGAGACTGAGTCTCGCTCTGTCTCCAGGTTGGGGTGCAGTGGCACGATCTTGGCTAACTGCCACCTCCGCCTCCCGGGTTCAAGTGATACTCCTGCCTCAGCCTCTGAGTAGCTGGGCCTACAGGCGCGTGCCACCACATCCAGCTAATTTTTGTATTTTTAGTAGAGACGGGGTTTCACCATGTTGGCCTGGATGGTCTCGATCTGTTGACCTTGTGATCTGCCCGTCTCAGCCTCCCAAAGTGCTGGGATTACAGGCATGAGCTACCGCGCCTGGCCTAGTTTGCATTTTTTAGAATTTTATGTAAATGGAATTGTTCATTGTGCACTTTCTTGCGGGGGGTTGGGGGGCTGGTTTCTGTCACTCCATGTAATTATTTTGAGATTCATCCATATGTGGGTTGATAATTCCAGACCAATAACATTTGAATAATTTATCCTATTGGTTTTCTTTGGTATTTTCTGTTTTTCTTATTTGACAAACTGGTGATAGACAGCCTCGGGAAAGGCAGTTTCTAGATGTGAAAGCTTGGGGGAGGCACGTTTTACCTTGCCTGCCAGAGAGAAAGGTTTCAAGATGGGATTGGTCGAGCCTGTCTTAATCATCATATTTCTGAGTTACCTAAACTATAGTTGGTATTGGATAGAAAATGCTCAGGGATAAGGCCCTAATTATTGGTGTTCAGGGTATGCGGAGAGGAAGACCTTAGGGCAAATCTGCATTTTGGTGTTGCTTTGACTTGCTTCTGATTTTTAGTCTTGCCTTTTTCCTTTTGATTGGAAATAATGTGCCTATATTTGTTTATTATTTTTTCTTTTTATATTTTTCTCACATCTGTAGCAGCCAGGCCTATTTTTATTATTTAAGTTTCAACCAAGTATTTATTCAGAATTTTGAACAGTAGAGTGGAGACCTAATGTCCATTTTATAGTGAACAGTAGTTTGGCTACCATCATTTTCTCTTCATAGAACAGGATCGGTATTGTATTTTGTTTCTTCCTAGATACTCAGTTTTCTTCTATATCCTTGACTGTTTTTTTGTGTTGTTTGTTTTGTTTTTGAGACAGGGTCACACATTGCTGCCCAGGCTGGAGTACAGTGGTGTGATCTTGGCTCACTGCAACCTCCACCTTTTGGGTTCAAGTGATTCTCCTGCCTCAGCCTCCTGAGTAGCTGGGATTACAGGTGTGTGCCACCACACCCAGCTAATTTTTATATTTTTGGTAGAGACAGGGTTTCACCATGTTGGCCAGGCTGGTCTCAAACTCCTGACCTCAGGTGATCTGCCTGCCTTGGCCTCCCAAAGTGCTAGGAGTACAGGTGTGAGCCACCGCGCCCGGCCTGTCCTTGACTATTCCAAGCCACAAAGCCGAACTAGTTCAGATCTATAGGGTGTAAAAAGAAACCTAGAGTAAGTGACAGCTGGTAAGGTTTCTTTGCAGTTCAAGAAACAGAACTGAAATCTGTATATCCTGAAGTCTTTTTCTTGGAGTGGGAAAGAAATGTGTGGTGCTGGAAAGGGAGGAAAAATATAAAACAGGTTCTTACATATTAATATCCTCTCCCCAGATCTGACAGGATGGCATCTGATGACTTTGATATAGTGATTGAGGCCATGCTGGAAGCTCCCTATAAAAAAGAAGAGGTAATATTTTCCACCTCACTCCTGGAATTGGGTTAATAAGAAAGAATAGTTGTCGATCATCACTTTGAACTTTAAACATTTTATGAATCCTCTTTCTCTGCTTATTTATTGTGTAGAATAACTAATCATAAAAGGCATAGTCTTAATAAGCTTTGCTGGAGACTATGGTTGAGAGCCATACTTTTAGAGAGGACCTTAGAAACAAGTGGGCACATAATGTGGTAATCTGTGCTTTGCTCAAAACTCGAAGTGACACAGTAGAAAGTCACTGTACCTCAGACCTAGCACCAATTTCTTTTTTTTTTTTTCTTTTGAGACAGAGTCTTGCTGTGTCGCCAGGCCTGGAGTGCAGTGGTGCAGTCTTGGCTCACTGCAACCTCCGCCTCCTGGGTTCAAGCGATTCTCGTGCCTCAGCCTCCCAGGTAGCTAGGATTATAGGCAAGCGCCACCACGCCCAGCTAATTTTTATATTTTTAGTAGAGACGGGGTTTCACCATGTTGGCCAGGATGGTCTCGATCTGACCTCATGATCCACCCACCTTGGCCTTCCAAAGTGCTGGGATTACAGGGGTGAGCCACTGCGCCTGTCCCAGTTTCTTTTTTGATATATTTTTTATAGAGACAGGGTCTTGCTATGTTGCCTGGGCTGGTCTCGAGCTCCCAGGCTCAAGCGATCTGCCTTGGCCTCCCAAAGTGCTAAGATTACGGGAGTGAGCCACTGCACCTGGCCCACTTAACACCAATTTTCTTGCTTGCTTGCTTTTCCCTCCCTCTGCCCTCTCCTCCCATCTCTCCCTCATTCTCCCTTCCTTTCCCCCACTGCTTTCTTTTTTCTTTTCTTTTCTTTTCTTTTCTTTTTTTTTTTTTTTTTTTGAGACGGAGTTTCACTTGTTGCCCAGGCTGGAGTGCAGTTGAGCGTTCTCAGCTCACCACAACCTCTGCCTCCCAAGTAGCTGGGATTACAGGCATGTGCCACCACGCCTGGCTAATTTTGTATTTTTAGTAGAGATGGTTTCTCCATGTTGGTCAGGCTGGTCTGGAACTCCTGACCTCAGGTGATCCGCCCGCCTTGGCCTCCCAAAGTGCTGGGATTATAGGCATGAGCCACCATGCCTGGCCGTTTTTTTTTTTTTTTTTTTTTTTTTTTTTTTTGTGACAGAGTCTCACTAGGCTGCCCAGGCTGGAGTGCGGTGGTACAATCCCAGTTACTGCAACCTTTGCCTTCCAGATTCAAATGATTCTCCTGCCTCAGCCTCCCAAGTAGCTGGGACTACAGGCGTGTGCCACTATGCCTGGCTAATTTTTGTATTTTAGTAGAGATGGGGTTTTACCATGTTGGCGAGGCTGGTCTCAAACTCCTGGCCTCAATTGATCCGCCTGCCTCAGCCTTTAAAAGTGCTGGGATTATAGGCGTGAGCCACCGCCCCCGGCCTAGCACCAATTTGTAACTCTCCTGGGAAATCTTAGTGGAGCAGATGTTGGGTAACTGAAGTTTGACATCAAAATCTGTCATGCTGATCCCTTCCTTTCAGGTAGTTTCCTTGATTCCTGTCTTACTTCCTTTGTTAGGAAATAAGGGTGCTGAAAATCTGGCTAGATAATCAAGTTGTTTGATTTCTTTCTTGTCCGCCTTTGTTCCCTTTGCCCATTGGAATCTGTGTGTTTGCCACCTTATACCTTGTGACATTTTCCTGGTGAATGCCTCAGGATGAGCAACAAAGGAAAGAAGTTAAAAAGGATTATCCTAGCAATACCACCAGCAGCACCAGCAACAGTGGCAATGGGACCAGTGGAAGCAACACCATCGGGGAGACAAGCAAGTGAGTGTGGGAGGAAGAAATGGGTTGGCAACTTGGGGAAGGGAAACAGTTTTGTCCTTTGGAAAAATAACCAGAATAGGGAAATTGTTTCTGTTAAGACTGCTGACTGTTAGTAATGGCTCCACTTAGGTCATGAGAATAATGGTGACTTGATTTAATTATCCAGTCTTCCTTTTCCAGTGTAAATTTGTGGATTAGTCCTAGCATCAATATACTTCATTTGAATAAAATACCAAGAGGGGCCGGGTGTGGTGGCTCACACCTGTAATCCCAGCACTTTGGGAGGCCGAGGTGGGTGGATCACCAGAGGTCAGGAGTTCGAGACCAGATTGACCAACATGGTGAAACCCCGTCTCTACTAAAAATACAAAAATTAGCTGGTTGCGGTGGCAGGCTTCTGTAATCACAGCTACTCAGGAGGCTGAGGCAGGAGAATTGCTTGAACCTGGGAGGCGGAGGTTGTAGTGAGCCGAGATTGTACCATCGCACTCCAGCCTGGGAAACAGAGTGAGACTCCGTCTCAAAAAAAAAAAAAAATATCAAGAGGACCCCTGATTTGGAAACACCAGGTTTTGCTTGGCATTAGGGGGAAAAATGGCATCTTCAGATGCCTGACAGCTCTCAGGGCTGTAAGTTGGTATTGTGCAATTGCTGTGAACTACTGCTGGATCATCTTTGGGTCTTTGGTCTTTTCATGCTTTCTGTTTCATTCTGGCCTTACTGTAATTCCTTTTCTTTGGCAGCAATAACGAAACCTTCTCTTTAAGAATTTACACTCCTGACCTGGTGCAGTGCTCACGTGGGGCTCACGCATGTAATCCCAGCACTTTGGGAGGCTGAGGCAGGTGGATCACTTGAGGCCAGGGGTTCAAGATGAACCTGGCCAACATAGCGAAACCTTGTCTCTACTAAAAACATAAAAAATTAGCTGGGCATGATGGTACATGCCTGTAATCCCAGCTACTCAGGAGGCTAAGGCACGACGATCGCTTGAACCTGGAAGGCAGAGGTTGCAGTGAGCTGAGATTGCACCACTGCACGACAGAGCGAGACTCTTTCTCAAAATTAAAAAAAAAAAAAAAAGAACGTACTCTCTTTCACAGGAAGAAGAGGAGTCGGAGCCATAGTAAAAGCAGGGATAGAAAGCGCAGGTCAGTAATTCTGGGCCAGGCACAGTGGCTCGTATCTTTAATTCTAGCACTTTGGAAGCCAAGGCGGGAGGATCACTTCAGGCCAGGAGTTCAAAACCAGCCTGGGCAACATAGCAAAATCCTGTCTCTACAAAAAATTTAAAAATTACCCAGGTGTGGTGGTACATACTTGTACTCTCAGCTACTTGGGAGGCTAAGGCTGGAGGATTGCTTGAGCCCAGGAGTTCAAGGTTGCAGTGAGCTGAGATTGCAGCACTAAATTCCAGCCTGGGCAACAGATTGAGAACCTGTCTCAAAAAAATAAAAAATTAAAACATTTAGCTTAAAACACAAACACATTGTACAACTCTACAAGTTTTCTTTATGTCCTTATTCTATAAGCTTTTTTATATTTTTAAAATTTTTTTGTCTTTTACTTTTTAAACATTATTGTTATTGTTGAAAACTACAACACAAAGACTCATGAGCCTAGGCCTGGAGGGGTCTTTGACCTCCACATCTTGTCCCACTGGAAGGTCTTCAAGGGCATTAATACACATAGAGTTGTACTCTGCTCTAACAGTGCTTTCTTTAGGAGCACCTTCTGAAGGACCCGCCTAAGGCTGTTTTATAGTTAACCGAAGTAGAAGTAATATATTCTAGAATGATAACAAATATAGTAAATACATGAATCAGTGACATCATTAATTTTTATCGTGAAGTATATACTGTACGTAATTGTTTTATTTTTAAACAATTTTTAATGATGTATAATGTATGTAGTTTCTGGTATGTGTGAAATTTAATACATATAATTTGTAAAGATCAAATCAGTGTACTTGAGATATTCTTGACTTAAATATTTATCTTTTCATTATGCTAGGAAACATTCAAATTATTCTCTACTAGCTATTTTGAAATGTATAATAGATTATTGTACACTGTAGTAATAACCCTACTGATCTGTTGAACATTGGGTCTTATTTTTTCTTTTTTCTTTTTCTTTTTTTTTTTTTTTTTTTTTTTTTTTTTTTTTTTTGAGACTGAGTTTCGCTCTTGTTGCCCGGGCTGGAATGCAATGGCACGATCTTGGCTCACCGCAACCTCCGCCTCCCGGGTTCAAGTGATTCTCCTGCCTCAGCCTCCTGAGTAGCTGGGATTACAGGCATGTGCCACCATGCCTGGCTAATTTTTTTTTTTTTTTTTTTTTGAGACAGAGTCTCCCTCTGTTGCCTAGGATGGAGTGCAGTGGCGCGACGTCGGCTCACTGCAACCTCCGCCTCCCAGGTTTAAGAAGTTCTCCTGCCTCAGCCTCTTGAGTAGCTGGGATTACAGTCACGCACCACCACGCCTGGCTAATTTTTGTATTTCTGATAGAGATGGGGTGTCACCATGTTGGCCAGACATGTCTGGAACTCCTGATCTCAAGTGATCCACGCATCTCGGTCTCCCAAAGTGCTGGGATTACAGGCGTGAGCCACTGCGCGTGGCCTAATTTTGTATTTTTAGTAGAGATGGGGTTTCTCCATGTTGGTCAGGCTGGTCTCGAACTCTCGACCTCAGATGATCCGCCTGCCTTGGCCTCCCAAAGTGCTGGGATTACAGGCGTGAGCCACCGCACCCAGCCCTGGGTCTTATTTTTTCTATTAAATGATATATTTGTATCCATTCATCTACTTCTGTTCATTCCACCCACAGCCCCCATCCTTCCATCCTTCCCAGCCTCTAGTAAACACTAGTTTTTCTGTCTTCATGAGATTCACTTTGTACATAATCGGATATGCTGTACTTTTATACAACTGGGAGTGCAATAGGTAATAGTTTGGTTTACACCAGTATCACCACAAACACATAAGTAATACATTACAACATTACAGCGGCTGTAACATCACTAGGTTATACGAACTTTTCAGCACCATTATAATCTTATGGGACCACTGTTGTATATGCACTTGGTTGTTGGCCTAAACGTGATGTGGGCATGACTGTAGTTGTTTCCCTCTGTAGTCGTAGTCGAGATCGGGATCGGTATAGACGGAGAAATAGTCGGAGCCGAAGTCGAGGTCGGCAGCGTCGTCACCGTAGCCGTAGCTGGGATCGTCGACATAGTAGTGAGTCGCGAAGTTGGGACCGTCGTCGTGAGGATCGTGTGCGTTACAGGAGTCCTCCACTTGCCACTGGGTATAACTTTTTGCTAATAGATTCACCTTTGTATAATAATCTGGATAAAACAACAAATGCACTATGAACCCTGCTTGAGGGTGCTTATTATAACACATTGTGATTGGCAGGATACTCAGGCACAGAAAGGGTTGGTATTCAAAATTTACTGGCGTGGTAGCTCATGCCTGTAATCCCAGCACTTTGGGAGGCTGAGGCCAGAAGATCACTTGGGCCCAGGCGTTCAAGACCAGCCAGGACAACATGGTGAAACCCTGGCTCTACAAAAAATGCAAAAATTAGCTAGATATGGTCATGTGTGTCTGTAATCCTAGCTACACAAGGAGGCTGAGGTGGGAGGATTGCCTGAGCCTGGGAGGCAAAGGTTGCAGTGACCCGAGATGGCACCACTGCACTCCAGCCTAGGTGACAGCGGAAACCCTGTCTGGAAAAAAAAAAAAAAAAATGAGACGAAGTACTGGAATCTGGTTTTCTCACCATGGAAGACCCAGCATTGGACCAATGAGAATAAGGTTTCACCTTTTGTTTTTCTCTATTCTTTAGTTATAGGTATGGACACAGTAAGAGTCCTCATTTCAGAGAGAAGAGCCCAGTCAGGTGGGTTGATAATGAACACTGTTTTAGGGATTGTGAGGTATGAATAAAAGGTTATTTGAGCCAAATTACAGGAATGTGTAGTACTTGAGGGTTAGTTGGAGAACAATGACCAGGTATTGGGAGGGCTGGTATCAACACATTTCACTCTTTAGGGAGCCAGTTGATAATCTGAGTCCTGAGGAGCGTGATGCCCGCACAGTTTTCTGTATGCAGTTAGCTGCCCGAATTCGGCCTCGAGATCTGGAGGACTTTTTCTCTGCTGTAGGCAAGGTAACCCTCCCACCTTAGTTTTCTTCTGAGTAGCTTAGCTTGTATCTCCCTTTATGCCCAACTCAGGATTTCTTTTGTGTCCTGGATAGGTTCGCGATGTACGTATCATCTCAGATCGGAACTCACGTCGTTCTAAGGGCATTGCCTATGTGGAATTCTGTGAAATCCAGTCTGTGCCACTGGCCATTGGGCTGACTGGGCAGCGGTTGCTGGGAGTGCCTATCATTGTACAGGCTTCACAGGTGAGCAGGCTGAGAAACAGACATAAGATTTTAAGGGGAGAGGGAATGTGGGACATGACCTATCATTTCCTCCTTCCCCAGGCAGAGAAAAACCGACTGGCAGCCATGGCCAACAACCTGCAAAAGGGCAGTGGTGGACCAATGCGCCTCTATGTGGGTTCCCTGCACTTCAACATCACTGAAGACATGCTCCGAGGCATCTTTGAGCCCTTTGGTAAAGTGAGTAGAAGTGAGAGAAACCTCTGAAGGGAATTGGAAGAAGTGGGGAGGGTGAGTGTTTGAGTGTACTTCTCTGTTGTGCCTGGCTATGATTAACCTGCTGCATACATCATAGTGAGCATATGAGTCTATGCTGTGAAAGTTTGGCTCCATCTCTATTCATGTGCTTGGTGGACAAATAAGTTAGACACAATGAAATCAAATAATAGGCCAGATTAAGAAAGATTAAAAAATACAAAAATTAGCCAGATGTGGTGGTGCATGCCTGTAGTCCCAACTACTCGGGAGGCTGAGGTGGGAGGGTCACTTGAGCCTGGGAGGTCGAGGCTGTAGCGAGCCTTGGAAAAAAAAAAAAAAAGGCCACCTTTTACCAAAATATTTCTACTGACTAATCTTTTTTTTTTTTTTTTTCCGAGACAAGGTCTCACTCTGTCACCCAGGCTGGAGTGCAGTAGCATGGTCTTAGTTTTGTATTTTTTGTAGAGACGGGGTTTTGCCACGTTGCCTGCCCATGTCAGTCTTCCAAAGTGCTAGAATTACAGGAGTGAGTCACCACGCCCCACTGTTTCTTTTTAAAAGATTTGGGCCAGGCACTGTGGCTCAGTCTATAATCTCAACACTTTGGGAGGCTGAGGCAGGAGGATCACTTGAGCCTAAGAATTTGAGAGCAGCCTGGGCAACATAGCAGAACCTCATCTCTACAAAAAATAAAAAATTAGCTGGATGTGGTGGCCTGTGCCTGTAGTCCCAGCTACTTGGGAGGCTAAAGCGGGAGGATTGCTTGAACCTAGGAGATCAAGGCTATGGTGAGCCATGATTGCGCCACTGCCCTCCATTTTGGGCAGCAGAGTGAGACCCTATCGCAAATTAATAGTGATAATAATAAAAGATGTAATTTTTTGGGTAGAAAGCTAGAAATATTGGCGGATCATGATGGGTCACTCCTGTAATCCCAGAACTTTGGGAGGCTGAGGCTGGTGGATCATTTGAGGCCAGGAGTTTGAGACCAGCCTGGCCAACATGGTGAGACCGCATCTCTGCTAAAAATACAAAAATTAATGATTGCACCACTGCACTCCAGCCTGGGCAACAGAGTGAGACTCTGTCTCAAAAAAAAGCAATCTGGGTAGGAAAGATTGAAGATGTGGGCTAGTCAGAAGTTTACTAATAATTTCTCACTATTCTACTACAGATTGATAATATTGTCCTGATGAAGGACTCAGATACAGGCCGCTCTAAAGGTTATGGTTTCATCACGGTGAGTCTCTAGTCTTTTAATTTTTTTATTTTACTTTGGGTTTGTCCACTTGTCTGATTTTGCAGCTTAGCTTCATCCTCCTCCTTTAGGAACTGTCTAAATGACCCATAAACCCTGGTGCCTGAAGCTTGGACTAGCCTTCTACCCCTTGAGATGAGTGCATTGCTTGAGATACTGGCTTTGCTCCTACACTCTGTCAGTGGCCCTGGTATGGGGGTGTTCAGGAGTTCAGCCAGCTTCCCTGGTGCTGCAACTTGGCTCTTTGGGTAATAGTAACCAGGCTGCAGCTAAAATGTTGGGGGTGTGAGGGAGGTTAGGTATGGGCTTTTAAGGACATGCTTTGTAGAATTGATGTTTCTCATAACAGGGATGGGAATAGGAAATTATACTTCCCTCTGGTGCTACCCCATTTAAAGCAATTTCTGCACTGAGAAGGATCACTTATTAACGTAGCACTATGGGGAGAATAGTGAGGCCACCTAATTATGGGCAAGTTTCACCTTTTCCTGACATTCCAACAAAATGGTTGCCAATTCCTATAACTGGTTCTTCCAGCCCCATGTGACTGCAGGCTGAGAACTGGCTGCCAGCCACAGAGTCTGAAGGAAACTTGTATTTTCTGGGCTTAAACCAGGCAGCATACACCCCCACAGTTACCCACAGGGCAGAGGGCAGTAGGTTGTATTCTATCATTGGAATTGCTCACCTCAAAAATATCCAGTAAAGGCAAGCCATGTATAACACCTGCCTAGGAACTGTCAGTACCACATGCCAGGCCCTAAGGCAGGTTATACTGCTAGCTAGCTAAACAAAGCTAGCTGTGGTGTTGACAATTCTGTGGTGACAAGTAACTTTTGTAACCTTTTCTAGCTCTCTGTGTGACTGAGATATGGAAAGGCTTCTGTGGGGCGTTTTTGCCCTTGCGTTGTTGCCTTTTGGGTCAACAACCTTGACACTTAAACAAACAGCAGACTGGGAATCCTCTTTGTACCAGTATGTTGCCGGGTGCTGCTGATAAAAGGGACTAGAGAGTAAAGGCCTTCTGGTCAGCAGGTCACTTAGTCAACAGCTCTTGTGTGTATGTGGGGGTGTGCGTTGTGCCTTGCTGTCAGCACTAGGGTGTGTTCCCTCCTAAGCCTGGAATTAGGAGTTCCAGATTCCTAGTACTTAACTAAAATTTGGCCAGGCACGGTGGCTCATGCCTGTAATCCCAGCAGTTTGGGAGGCCAAGGTGGGTGAATCGCCTGAGGTCAGGAGTTCGAGACCAGCCTGACCAACATGGTGAAACCCCATCTCTATTAAAAAAAATAAAAATAAAAAAACTAGCTGGGCATGGTGGTGGGTGCCTGTAATTCCAGCTACTCGGGAGGCTGAGGCAGGAGAATTGCTTGAACCCAGGAGACGGAGGTTGCAGTGAGCTGACATGGTGCCACTGCACTCTAGCCTCGGTGACAGAGTGGGACTCCGTCTCAAAAAAAAAAAAGGACTAAAACTTACTAGGACAGAGAACTGAATTAAAAGCCCAGGAGCCTTGGCTCTTAGCTTGTCTTCCATTTGATATACCCATTCGTGAAATAACTTGTCAGGCTAGGTTTCCTACAATAATAAACTTTTGCATTGTTAGATTCTTAATGGAGCTGGAAGATTGAAAAGTGACTGCCATTGAGTCCATTGGAAAAGGTCTCTTTCAGAGAACCATTTTGAGGTGATGGGCATAGGTCATATTTTCTGGGAAAGAAAAGTTTGTACCTCAGTGAGCATACGATTTTCCTGGGATAGTAGGACTAGGGAATGTTACTGGGTCTTTGAGAGCATGTCTTTAGTGAGTAGGTGACTAACATGGCCTGGGTTTCTCATAGTTCTCTGATTCTGAGTGTGCCCGGCGGGCCCTGGAACAGCTGAATGGCTTTGAGCTTGCTGGTCGACCTATGAGGGTTGGCCATGTGACCGAGCGACTGGATGGTGGCACAGACATCACTTTTCCTGATGGGGACCAGGAGCTGGATCTGGGATCAGCAGGTGGACGTTTGCAGCTCATGGCAAAACTGGCAGAAGGTAAAATATCTCCGCAAGGTGAAGAATATGGGGTTGAATTTTAGATGAAGGGTTGGGGCTTAGTGCCACCTTTTCTTTTCCTTTTAGGCTCTGGAATCCAACTGCCAACCACTGCTACTGCTGCTGCTGCTGCTGCTGCTGCCGCTGCCCAAGCTGCTGCCTTGCAACTGAATGGAGCAGTTCCCTTGGGGGCCCTGAATCCAGCAGCTCTGACTGGTAGTCTTAGACATGGGAAAGGAAGGGAAGGTTTGGGGGTCTGGAAAGAAGGAGTGCGCTGTGCTTGCTCACTCACTCTGCCTGTCTTTGTTCTAGCTCTGAGTCCAGCCCTGAACTTTGCCTCCCAGTGCTTCCAGCTCTCCAGCCTCTTTAACCCCCAGACCATGTGAGTCTCAGGGTCTAGCTCATTCTAGCCTTTGATTATTCTCTTTCCTTTGGCTTCCCATTTACCTCTTCTTTCCACAGGTAAATCAGTGGCACAGCATACTGCCTCCTTGTGTCTCTGGATCCTGCCACTTCACATCTACACTTCCATGGCTCCATTTTGTGGACCAAGCCATCCTGAGGGCATGGACATTGTCTCTGAGGAAATTGGGGCCACCCTTAAGACACCAAGAAGAGCTCCTGCCCATGGTCCCACTGGAAATGGACTCTGCTGAGCAAAGCCCCCAGTTGAAGAGGAGAATCCACACCTGCATTGAATACCTGTTTCTCCATGCGTATCATCTCTGAGATTACCTTCTTGCCCTTTCCAACACCTTAGTGATTCCTCCCCCATTGGGAAGGCCATAGGGCATTAACTGAAGAAACTGACCTCTCTCCTTTTCCTGTACCTTTACCCTTTAGTCTGTCAAGGGAAACCCTTAGGACCTCTGAATCAAGAGGACTGAGTTTGTAGGTGAACCTTGAAGGTGCTCTTTTTGTTACAAGGGCCCTGGGAGATAGCATGGACATGTGCATTGAGAAGCCAGCCTCAGACCTTAGCTTGAAGCAGCTTGAGGCCAGACCTACTGTAGGCTCAGCATCTTGCTAGGAGGCATGAGAGTGATCTGTCCTGCCAGGAGGCATGAGGGTGGTCTGTCCTGCCAGGAGGCATGAGAGTGATCTGTCCTGCCAGGAGGCATGAGGGTGATCTGTCCTGCCAGGAGGCATGAGGGTGATCTGTCCTGCCAGGAGGCATGAGGGTGATCTGTCCTGCCAGGAGGCATGAGGGTGATCTGTCCTGCCAGGCATTTAGGGGCTTTCAGGAATTTAGTAAAAGGTGGAGTATGCCTTTCCAGTATCTTCCATCTTCCTTTGTATACTTGTCCTTCCTCCCATTTCCTCCCTTTGGCCTGGGGTGGGAGGATGGAGGCTGCTACTCTACCACTTCCTGTGTGCCTCTACTGTGGCCTCAACCCTGGCAATTAAAGCTGCTCCCATCCCCTACCTGGGCGTGTATGAGCCCTTCTCACCGGATTTTATACCCTTGTGTCTGTGTACAGAAATATATATACATATATATATATACATATATATATATATATACGTATATATATATATACATATATATATATACACATATATATATATTATATATATATATATATAAACTTTGTACAAAAGGCAAGCCTCCTCCTTGTGGCAGCTGTTGCCCATTTGTGTGTGGTCTTTGTTGTGTGTCTGACAACTTCTCACGAGCCCAACTCATGATGTTTCTAGGGATATAAAACATTAGTAACACCATTGTGTTTATTTATTTTATTTAACCACCTTTAGAAAGAAAAATGAAAACTCACACCTGGGTGGGGTTCCCATTCTGTATCTGCATTACACTGTTGATCCTATGGTTGTCTTCTCCATCTATCTTCATCTTAACTATCTCCATCCTAACCACCCACTGGACAGAATTACCCAAAGAGCCAAGTTGCAGCACCAGGACAGACTTAACAGGCTCCTTCTCTGTGCCTAATGACAGATCTTATCTTTCCAGCAGATGGCACTATGACAGTACTACATTCTACACTTCTTTTTTTCTAGTGGGGGGGTTGTGATCTTGAAGAGTTAAATACCAGAGCTAAGCTGAGCTTTCTTAACTCTATTGGCCTTTGTAGCTGCCTTTGACCCTCTTTGTAGTAGCAATCCCAATCCGATATGCAAAGGGGTTTGTGTCTTGTATAACAGCAGGGTTCCCCTGACCTGATGTCTACTGTCATTCCTCTGTCAGTCCCCTCAACTCCTGCTTTCCATGTGGCTCTGCCTGGCATAACAGAGGCCTGAGACCAGTGAATTCTAGGGAACTGAGTATTCCAGAAATACCTCTCTGAAAGGGAAGGTGCACCTACCACTGCCTTAATAATGGGGTGGGAGAGTGGCTGTCTCACCCAGCTTAGGGACCAAATGAGAAGGCCTGAATTCAAGGGCAGGGCTCTGTGGGGCTCCTTTTTTGATCTCTATGGCAACAAAATGCTAAGACTTTCTTATGCTAAAAATATGGATAATTGCTGTTAGGTTTTAATTTGTCAGCTCCTTGACTTCTAAGCCAGTGATGTTAGCCTCTGGGGTTGCTTTTAACACAAAATCATTTAAGTACTTGAAGCCTGCTTGAGTCATAAAAGGCCAGGGGGACTCTAGCTCCTAAGTCTGTTTGCTGCTTCTGTAACAATACCACAGACTGAGTAATTTGTAAAGAAAAGAAATGTAGGCTGGGTGCAGTGGCTCATGCCTGTAATCCCAGCACTTTGGGAGGCTGAGGTGGGTGGATCATGAGGTCAGGAGTTCAAGACCAGCCTGGCCAACATGGTGAACCTCTGTCTCTACTAAAAATACAAAAAGTAGCTGGGCATGGTGGTGGGCGCCTGTAGTCACAGCTACTCAGGAGGCTGAGACAGGAGAATCGCTTGAGCCTGGGAGGCGGAGGTTGCAGTGAGCTGAGGTCGCACCACTGCACTCCAGCCTGGGCAACAGAGCGAGACTCCATCCCAAAAAAACAGAAAAGTGTATTTCTCACAGTTCTGGAGGCTGGGAATTTCAAGAGCATGGTGCCTACATCTGGTGAGGGTCATCCCATGGCAGAAGGGCACAAGGTAGAAATGAGTACATGAGACAAAGGGACCATGGGCCAAACTTGCTTTATAACAGACCTCTCATGATAACCTGCTCTGTGATAGTGACATTAATCCATTCATGAGGGCTCTGTCCTTGTGACTCAGTCATCTCGTATTAAGCCCCATCTTCAACACTGTTGCATTGGGAGTCAAATTTCCAATGTGAACTTTTGGGGGACACATTCAAACCATAGCATTTCTGATTCTTCCAGGCCTAGATCTCACATGATGTTGCTGTTCTCCTGGTTACCACCCCCATCCCTTCCCCCATCTTATCCTAGTTTGCTTTCTGGACCTGCAGGGAAGGGAAGGAGGATGCACTGTTTTTAGGTAGAAGCCGCTGGCTATGACCCAGCACCCTTACAGTTATTGATTTGGCTTCTAATGCATCTTGAGAAGTGCAGTGGGTACCGTTTTTGTTAGTCATCCTGAGGCCATGAACTGGGTCTTCTCATGGCTGGCTTGGCTCCTTTAGACTATTATAAATATCCACAGGCCTTGCCTCCCTGCATTCCTCTGCTTGGTTTCCTTATGTTTCCATCCCTAGGTACTTTGGCCTTCCTACACTCGGATCCTTCCACCTCAGTTCTTTCTTGTTCTTAGTTCCTCACATAGCCTCTTGCTGGGAGAGAGACAATGTTGGAAGTAAGGACATATCTAAGACAATTTCCAGTCTTACTCCATATAAGGTGATGGTATCTAGTGAGTGACAGTTGGTGTCGGTGTGTGACTCAGTGCCTTCTTGTTACTCATCCCTCCATACGGGGTGGTTAGAGTGGAGAGAAGCGGGCAGTGAACAGACTCTGGGCCCAGCTTAAGGTAAAAAAAACTTCCCTCAACATCTACCTGCACATGGTGGCTGGTGGGGTAGGGGTGACATTGTGACCCAGATCCTTTGCCAGCATAGTTAGAATTTCCCTACCAGTCGGCCGGGCGCGGTAGCTCACGCCTGTAATCCCAGCACTTTGGGAGGCCGAGGCGGGCGGATCACGAGGTCAGAGATCGAGACCATCCTGGCTAACATGGTGAAACCCCGTCTCTACTAAAAATACAAAAAATTAGCTGGGCGAGGTGGCGGGCGCCTGTAGTCCCAGCTACGCGGGAGGCTGAGGCAGGAGAATGGCGTGAACCCTGGGGGGCGGAGCCTGCAGTGAGCCGAGATCGCGCCACTGCACTCCAGCCTGGGTGAAAGAGCGAGACTCCGTCTCAAAAAAAAAAAAAAAAAAAAAAAAGAATTTCCCTACCAGTCTTCAGTTCTAGAAAAGATTCTCACCTGATTTTTGGCTTCCAGTCTATGCTTCTGTATTCATTAAGGTGGCGGCATTTCCTCCCTGTTCTTTAAACTGCTGTGCTCTTGACACAGGAATTCTGCCAGCTTCCTCAGACTCCCAACAACCCCCAGATAGGAGTTACCAGTAGAAGCAGAAGCTTGACCTGTGAACTTTTAGTCCTGGAGCATATCATGAAGGGAACTGAGTAAAAACCTGAAGGATGTAATTATATCACAGTCCCTCTTCTCCCTGTAATAGAAAGGCTTTAGTGAAAATCAGGCAGCAACACTTGGACAGTGAAAAGAGACTCTGAAATGTGAGGTGACAGGAGGTGGCATAATGGTCATTGTTAACATTTATGCAAGGTTGGTTGTAGGTTAGGCATTCTAATCATGTGTATTAAGTCACAAAATCCTCACAACAATCCTCTAAAGTAGTTTATTATCTTTACTTTGTAAACAAGGAAACATATCCAAATAGGTTAAATAATTTTCCCCGTAAGCACAAAGTTAGCAAGTTAGGGATTCCAATCCAAGTACTCTCACTTCAGATCCCTTGATCTTAACCTTACCTGCCTCTCAGCACCACCGTGGAAGACAAGGCCTTGGAGTCAGTGAGGAAGTGTCACTTTTCCTATCCCTGTACCCATAGCTCTCAGTAGACTCAGAATTTTTCCACTGCCATGTCTTTGCTTATCTTGAGTGATAGTGTTTGTGGGTGAACCTTGAAGGTGCTCTTTTTCTGCTACAAGGGCCCTGGGAGATAGCATGGACATGTGCATTGAGAAGCCAGCCTCAGACCTTATCTTGAAGCAGCTTGAGGCCAGACCTACTGCTAGGAGGCATGGGAGTGATCTATCCTGCCAGCTATTTCCCTTCCTTTCCTCCTTCTGCTGATCAAAGTCCTGTCCTTTAAGACCCTGAAGCTTTCCTAGGTGGAGTTAATCTCTCTTTTCAGTATTCTTTGTCCTCTTGTGGGTCATCTTACTCTACTTTTATTTAGTAAATAAAATAATTTCAATAAAAATTATTTTATTGAAAACTCCATTACTCGATGGTTACAGCCTGATGAGGCCAGACTTAGATGTCTTTCTCATGATTGCTTTGCCTTGCACATATCAAATGTCTGTAGAATTGAATGAATGCTCTCTGTGTTAAAGTCAGCACCAGGCTTTCCAAAGGCTGCCCCTTCTAGGCTGCTTTTCCCAGCAGCCTCATCCATTCCTTCCTCACTCCACCAGGAGAGAAGATGCAGCTTTACTCTTTTTGATGTTACCATGGTAGCCTGTGATACTTTCTTTCTAAAGTGCTGCTTGCCATCCACCAGAGACTGATGTTTCCATGGCAACCAGGTGAAGCTGGATACAGGAAAGGAATTCCGGTCTGAGAAGCTGCATATCTGAATCTTCTAGCTTCAGACATCCTTTCCCCTCTCTCCTAACTTTTGCACTTTATATCCAGGACTGGTTTGCTCTCTGGTGTGCCCTTGGTTGAGAGAGCTCTGTGAAAGTGAGGTGAAGCAGACCAACCAACTTAGATCATGTGAGAAGGTGGGTGCAAGGAAAGAGCTGATCAAAGATCACTTCAAAAAGTTGGATGAAGTCTATTAGTTGTTCAGATGATCTGCTCTCAAGAGCCCTTAAGGAGTTGGCTGGAGTTTCTGGAGAGCCATTAAGCAGTTATTTTTGAGAGCAATGGGTAGATGGATGAGGTGCCTGAAGACTGGAAAGGAGCCAGTCAGTGCCGGATTGTAGAAAGGAGAAACAATGACCTTGGAAATTGGAGACCTGTCAAACTTGCCAATGTTCCAGAACCGATGAGAGTTTCAGTCAGCTTTCAGGCATCAGGAAGCCTACTTGCTTAGAATCAGTGGTGCTAAGAATTCGCCTCCTCAACTCCTGAGCATAAGCAAGTTAGGGGACCTCCACCCTGTAGCCGAGTGTCACACTCTGGAACCACACAGCATGGTTCAGATCCCTCTTCCCTCACAAACTAGCTGAATAAGCTTGGGTAAGTTACTTCACTTCTCTCACGCTTCATCTGTAAACAGGAAATGATAACACCTATCTCATAGGGATGTTGTGAGAATTCATTGAGAAAGGTTTGGAACTTGGCTTATTACTGTCCTCAGTATTTTCACTCCTCTGGATGCCTACTCACTCAATTTTATAGCTGACTTCATTCTCCCCAACTTCAGAGCTCAAGGTTTATGGGGAAAAGCAAGGGCGGTGCAATGGTGAAAATAAATCTTCATTTTTAAATAAATAAATTGTTCCTGCGCTAAAGCCCCAAGCTTACAAGGTCTTGGGTCACACATAACCTGCCTAGTTTTCAGGAAAACAAATCCCACTAGCCCAGTCTCTTTATGCTTGAGGTTCTGTCCACATAGTTAGATTTTAACTGGTTTCGAAAAATCAAAATGAGCCCACCTCACAGGTACCTTCAAGGTACCTAACACCATTAGCTTTGTCTGGCAGGGGAAAAATACCAGGGCACTCCGTTTTGTTTTGTTTTGTTTTGAGACAGGGTCTGGCTCTGTTGTTCCTGCTGGAGTACAGTGGTGCCATCACAGCTCACTGCAGTCTCAACCTCCTGAGCTCAAATGATCCTCTTGATTAGCTGGAACTACAGATATGTGCCACTATGCCCAGCTAAGTTTTGTATTTTTTGTAGAGATGGGGTCTTGCTATGTTGCCCAGCTGGTCTCGAACTCCTGGGCTCAAGTGATCCTCCCTCCTTGGCCTCCCAAAGTGCTAGGATTATAGGTGTGAGCCACCACAACTGCCGGAGAGCACCCTCTGTTACCACCCTTTCCTTAGCGTCTCAGCCTCCCCCAAGCACCTGTCTTTGTTGGTCTCCAGAGCCTAGCCCTACACTGGCATTTTCCTTTCTGAATAAGTATTTTATTTATTTATTTTTATTTTTTCTTTGAGATGGAGTTTCACTCTTGTTGCCCAGGCTGGAGTGCAATGGTGCCATCTCGGCTCACCGCAACCTCTGCTTCCTGGGTTCAAGTGATTCTCTTGCCTCAGCCTCCTGAGTAGCTGAGATTACAGGCGCGCGCCACCACTCCCAGCTAATTTTGTATTTTTAGTGGAGACAGGGTTTCTCCATGTTGGTCAGGCTGGTCTCGAACTCCTGACCTCAGGTCATCCGCCCGCCTTGGCCTCCCAAAGTGCTGGGATTACAGTCCTTAGCCACTGCACTGGGCCTTATTTATTTATTTATTTACTTATTTTTAATTAATTAATTAATTTTTTTTGAGACGGAGTCTCGCTCTGTCGCCCAGGCTGGAGTGCGGTGGCACGATCTCGGGTCACTGCAAGCTCTGCCTCCCAGGTTCTCGCCATTCTCCTGCCTCAGCCTCCCAAGTAGCTGGGAATACAGATGCCCGCCACTACGCCTGGCTAATTTTTTGTATTTTTTAGTAGAGACGGGGTTTCACTGTGTTAGCCAGGATGGTTTCGATCTCCTGACCTTGTGATCTGCCTGCCTTGGCCTCCCAGAGTGCTGGAATTATAGGCGTGAGCCACTGCGCCCGGCTGGGCCTTATTTATGTATTTTTCTGAGACAGAGTCTCATGCTATCACCCAGGCTGGAGTGCAGTGGCATGATCTCTGCTCACTGCGATCTCTGCTCACTTCAACCTCTGCCTCCTGGGTTCAAGTGATTCTCCTGCCTCAGCCTCCCGAGTAGCTGGAATTATAGGCGCCCGCCACCATGCCTGGCTAATTTTTGTAGTTTTTTTTAGTAGAAATAGGGTTTCACCATGTTGGCCAGACTGGTCTCAAACTCTTGACCTCAAGTGATCCACCCACCTCGGCCTCCCAAAGTGCTGGGATTACAGGCGTGAGCCACTTGCCCGACCTGAGTAAGTATTTTAAATCAGCACAGGTCCTCTGCTTAAAGTCAAGTTATAATCTGAACACAGAAATAGAAAATCATACAGTAAAATACCATAACGGAGCTTTAATTGCTAATCTTTCCCCCAACCTTCCATCAAACGACAAAACCCAATAAAGTGTTACCTGTGAGTCCTATGGGAGGCATGTTGGACTTTGTAGACCGTAACTTAAATTTTTATCTCCAAATGGTGCTATGCTTTGAAAGTTTAGCAAGCTGCTTTGATGCCTAAATAAGGGGCCAGGACATAGATTGCAAAAGGCATTGCTACTTCCACTGCTTCTCTGTATAATGCTTGAGAAATTACAAAGATCTTTGCTCTTTTATTTAGTCCTCATGACTTTGCTACAAGGTAGGTATTCTTCATTTTAGAGTTGGGATAGCATAGCTGAGTTCAGCAAACCAGACAGGTTAAGAGTGATTTCATCCACAGACCCCCATCCAGGAAACATCCTGAGCACTAACTGAAAAGCATTCAAGGGCTTACTGAATTTGCATTCACATCTGGAGTTTTCAAGGCCACTAAGCTGTGGAAACTTGACATCAATATTCAAATAGATGAATAGGGACCTTGAGCATATCCATCATGGAGTCACCAAGATGATAAAGGCCTGAGAAGCAGTATGCTCTTGTCTGGTGTTTGTGTCCTTTGACGACTGCACCATCCACCCAAATTTTGCTGCCTTCTTTATAGGAAGGGCCTTTTCCTCATGTGGTGGGCTGCCCACTGTTTCTCCTCTGTGCATTTGCTCATGTAGCTTGACCACAAAGAATGCTTTTCCTTCTTTCTCTCAACTATCTATAGCCTACATATCCTTTAAGGCCCAGTTTCTAAAATATGTCTTCCAAATTTACTGTTTCTTCCATTCAGAATTCCTGGAGCACATGAGGTAGCCCCCAGTTAGATAGAATGTGGTATTGTTTGCTGCTATTTTGCCTGTTTTGTGCTGTATCACCTCATCCATCTCTCCAGCTTAATTGTAAGCTATTTGAGGGGCAGAGATTGTGTCTTATTTGTATTTGTTTTCCCCACTGGGACTGGCACAGTGATTAGCATATTGCAGATGTTTAGTACTTGAGAGAAACAAAATGTCTTCTAGCATTTGTGGATGAAAGATTAAAATGTCCAGGAAAATTTACTTAGATTGATGTGGATTGAAACTATATTAGATTAATAAAAAGATATGTGTGTGTGTGAACTTCCTAGGAGTGAGGGCTTAACCCAGAGGACTTCCACGTATGACCCTGGCAGTCTTTCAGAAGAGAAAAGCCCCTGTTCCAGTCTCTCTAGAGGGGTCAGATGCAGCACGGCCTAAAAGCTCATCTGTAGGCAGAGGCCCAGAGTGGAGAGATTTCCAGATGCAGGACTCCCCGTTCCTCTGACCCTCAGGGGAGAGCACACAAAGTCTATGCTCTAGGCCAGCGAGGGGGTCTTGTGGGCAAACGGGAGTGGGAGTAGTAGGGGCTGGGCAGGGGCTGGTAAGGGAACACGGACTCCAAGACAAAATTGCAGTGGTTAAGAGATGCATGAGGACAGAAAGGGCCTTACCTGGCATGGCAGCTCAGGCCCCAGTGCCCTCTGCTGACCTCTCACCCCAGCCAAGATCAATGGCTCTACTTTGCCTTGAGAGAGAAAGAGAGAATGGCCTGGCTCTCAGAGAAGGCCTCACCTCTCCCAAGTCTGGCGGGAGCCTGGCTTCAGCTTCCGTCTGTTCTGAGCTATTCCCTGTAGGCGTCTGGAGGGAACACACAGATGGGTCGGGCTGATGGGACTGGCTGAGTTGGGGGAGGGAGGCTCGTGGTGCACGGCTCCCCTCGTGGGGGAGGTCTTGCCATCATGGTCTTCCATACACGAAAGACATGTTTTAAGCTTCTGCCACATAAAAGGCACTGGGCCTTTCTTGTTCCTCATCCTCCTCTCTGGCCACATCTGACCATTGGTGATACTCTCCTAGAAACCCCTCCTCTGGCAGCAGTCACAACAGGCTCAATCCTAGTTCTCCCACTACCTCTTTGGCAGCTGCTTCTCCACTTTCTCCATCTATATATCCCCAGGATCTCCTTGTTCCCTCTTCTTTCTCTGGACCCCTGAGGCTTTGTTTTAAATTATTTTCTTTTTCTTTTTTTTTGAGATGGAGTCTCACTCTGTCGCCAGGCTGCAGTGCAGTGGTGTGATCTCAGCTCACTGCAACCTCTGCCGCCCAGGTTCAAGCGATTCTCCTGCCTCAGCCTCCCGAGTAGCTGGGATTACAGGCATGTGCCACCACGCCTGGCTAATTTTGTATTTTTGGTAGAGACGGGGTTTCTCCATGTTGGTCAGGCTGGTCTCAAACTCCCGACTCAGGTGATCTGCTTGCCTCAGCCTCCCAAAGTGCTGAGATTACAGGCCTGAGCCACCGCGCCCAGCCTGTATGCCCTTTTTCTACCTTTGGAACTTTTTTTTTTTTTGAGAGAGAGTCTTGCTCTGTCGCCCAGGCTGGAGTGCAGTGGCACAATCTCAGCTCACTGCAACCTCCACCTCCTGGGTTCAAGCGATTCTCCTGCCTCAGTCTCCCAAGTAGCTGGGATTACAGGTGCCTGCCACCACGCCCAGCTAATTTTTGTAGTTTTAGTAGAGACAGGGGGTTCACCATCTTGGCCAGGCTAGTCTTGAACTCCTGACCTCATGATCCACCCACCTCAGCCTCCCAAAGTGCTGGGATTACAGGCGTGAGCCACCGCGCCTGGCCTACCTTTGGAACTTTTAACTGTGTCATTTAGTACCACTTCAAAAATGAAACAAAATAGGCCAGGCACGGTGGTTCACGCCTGTAATCCCAGCACTTTGGGAGGCCAAGGCTGGTGGATCATGAGGTCAGGAGTTCAAGACCAGCCTGGCCAAGATAGTGAAACCCCATCTCTACTAAAAACTACAAAAATTAGTCAGGCGCAGGGGTGGGCACCTGTAATCCCAGCTACTCGGGAGGCTGAGGCAGGAGAATCGCTTGAACCCAGGAGGCGGATGTTGCAGTGAGATTGCGCCATTGCACTCCAGCCTGGGCAACAAGAGTGAAACTCCGTCTCAAAAAAAAAAAAGAAAAGAAAAGAAAAAGGGCATACGGCTGGGCGCGGTGGCTCACGCCTGTAATCCCAGCACTTTGGGAGGCCGAGGCGGGTGGATCACAAGGTCAGGAGATCGAGACCATCCTGGCTAACACAGTGAAACCCCGTCTCTACTAAAAAATACAAAAAATTAGCCAGGCGAGGTGGCGGGCGCCTGTAGTCCCAGCTACTCGGGAGGCTGAGGCAGGAGAATGGTGTGAACCCCGGGGGCGCGGAGCCTGCAGTGAGCTGAGATTGCGCCACTGCACTCCAGCCTGGGCGACAGTAAAACTCTGTCTCAATGTCTCAAAAAAAAAAAAAAAAAAAAAGAAAAAGAAAAAGGGCATACAATGAAAAGTCAGCTTCCCATCCTGGTCTTCTACTCACCCAGTTCCCCTTCCCAGAAGCAGCTAGTACCATCTTTTTTTTTTTTTTTTTTTTTGACAGAATCTCACTCTGTTGCCCAGGCTGGAGTACAGTGGCATGATCTCGGCTCACTGCAACCTCCACCTCCTGGGTTCAAACAATTCTCCTGCCTCAGCCTCCTGAGTAGCTGGGATTACAGGCATGTGCCACCATGCCCAGCTAGTTTTTGTATTTTTAGTAGAGATAGGGTTTCTCCATGTTGGTTAGGCTGGTCTCGAACTCCTGACCTCAGGTGATCTACCCGCCTTGGCCTCTCAAAGTGCTGGGATTACAGGCATGAGCCACCCTGTGCCTGGCCTGTAACAAACCCTTTTGTGAATCTGATGAAATTCATGAACCCTATTCTCAGACACATGTATGACTACACAAATACATCAGATTCTATGTACCATTTCACAAGACGCAGACTCCATCAGTAGTCTGGGGTAAGGATCCCAGCCTGTACTGCACCTTCTCCCTTAGTATAATTATGGATCCCCTTGCAAAATGAAAATGCAGGGCTCCTTGTTCAAACAATTTTAAGAACATAACAGCAGAACATTAAACTAAGCTTAGGGCCCTATGTGACTGCACAGGTCACCTTTTCCCCTTGCTCTTCTACTACTATCTTTATGGTAATTATTCTCAAATCTGTTTCTCTTGTCCCAACTTGTTCTGAATTTCAGATTCAGCTCCAGAGGGCTGCTGAAACTCTATATAGATGTTCTTCTAGCATCTCAAATTCAGTGTCTCCAAAATGGAGCTCCTTACTCTCACTACCTCCTCTGCCCCCTTACTCCAAGTTTTGCACCATCCTCTCACCACCTACAACTTTTTCCTCTCTTTATACTCATCCACTAAGTTGCCAAGTCCCATTAATTCTGACGCTCAAACCCATGCCTCCTTCCTTTCCCACTGCCACCCCCCTCAGGATGGTCTTTCATTATCCTCCGTATGTATCACTGTTACTGGTCCCTAAACTCAGCTCCTCAGGACTTGCCTCTGCAGCTCCAATCCATACACACCTCTTCCAGCCTCCTCTTCCCAAAGGACCATCCTAATCATGACTTCCACATTCAGAGACCTGCAGTGACTCTCCCAGCCTACAGAGTTGGGCACAAACTCTTTTTCCTGGCATTTAAGGTCCTTTACAGTGGGACTCCAAACCTTCTTTTCATGCTCATCTCTTACCCCTCCTCTTCATGTCCCTGAGGTTTCAACCCAACTGTACAGCCATCTGGTCCCTTAATGGGCCCAGTGTGTTTTCCTGCATTTTAAAATTTGAGCTGCCTCTGTTCATGGTCTTCAGAATTTAGAACTTGCTTACTCCACTACAGCCATGTAATTTCTCTGGACCTTTCACCACAGCTACTGCACATGGCCCTGCTCATTGTTTCCCTGCATCTTGACTGCTGTCCCCTCTTTCTCTTCCTCCCATCCTTATTGGAAAGGGAGCCTCAGATGCAAAGCTGGATAAAATCACCATTAAGTAGCAAGCAGAGCCGGGCGCAGTGGCTCACGCCTATAATCCCAGCACTTTGGAAGGCCGAGGCGGGTGGATCACCTGAAGTCAGCTGTTCAAGACCAGCCGGGTCAACATGGTGAAACTCCATCTCTACTAAAAATACAAAAAATTAGCCAGGCGTGGTGGCGGGTGCCTGCAATCCCAGCTACTCGGGAGGCTGAGGCAGAAGAATCACTTGAACTCGGGGGGTGGAGGTTGCAGTGAGTAGAGATCGCGCCATTGCGCTCCAGCCTGGGCGACAAGAGCAAGACTCCGTGTCAAAAAAAAAAAAAAAAGTATCAAGCAGACAGAATCGCAACTCTGCTGCTTACTGGGTAACCTCAGGCAAGTTACTTACACTGTTTCTTCTACTGTTAAACAGGTAGTAACACCTTATATAGTTTGTTTGTTTTTTGAGATAGAGTCTCGCTCTGTTGCCCAGGCTGGAGTGCAGTGGCGCATTCTCAGCTCACTGCAACCTCTGCCTTCTGGGTTCAAGCTATTCTCCTGCCTCAGCCTCCCTAGTAGCTGGGATTACAGGCGCCTGCCACCACACCCAGCTAATTTTTATACTTTTTAGTAGAGATGGGGTTTCACCACATTGGCCAGGTTGGTCTCGAACTCTTGACCTTGTGATCCACCCGCCTCGGCCTCCCAAACTGCTGGGATTACAAGTGTGAGCCACCGCGCCCGGCCCCCCCCCTTTTTTTTTTCAAAGAGACAGGTTCTCGTTCTGTCACCCAGGCTGGAATGCAGTGATTGCAGCTCACTTCAGCCTTGAACTCCTGGGCTCAAGTAATCCTCCTGCTTCCTGAGTAGCTAGGACTACAGGTGCACTTTTTTTTTTTTTTTTTTTTTTTTTGAGACAGGGTCTTGCTCTGTTGCCCATGCTGCAGTGCAGTGGTACAATCACAGCTCACTGCAGCCTTAACCTCCTGGCTCAAGTGATCCTCCCAGCTCAGCCTCTCAAGTAGCTGGGACTATCTGAATGACACCACGCTCAGCTAATTTTTTGTAAAGACAGGGTTTTGCCATGTTGCCCAGGCTGGTTTCAAACTTCTGAACTCAAATGATCCCCCTGCCTCAGCCTCCCAAAGTGCTGGGATTACAGGTGTGAGCCACCATGCCTGGCCAATTTTTATTTTTTTTTTGTAGAAACTGGCTCTCACTATGTTTCCCAGGCTGGACCTTATATAGTCTTTAAGGAATTAACAGATAAAGTGTATAAAGTCCTAGGGATAGTGCCATTATTCATCTTATTATTTAACTACTCATGCTGGGATGGTCCCCTTGGCTCCTTCCCAGCTACAAGGACTCAGGAAGCATTGCAACCCTCTTTCCATCAAGTTCTGGGAGGCTGTGTGGGGTGGAATGGAGGCTGGCCCTCAGGTGCTCAGGTAGCTGTATTGTATGTCTAGGGGTGGTGAGGGGAGCTGCTGCCTCTGCTCCCTTTGTTCAAACTCATGGCTCAGGCAGCAGCAGGCGTGGGCGTCCCCAGGGGAGGCAGTGACAGTTTCAGTACTCACACGGGCTTTGCAGGTGACAGCTGGGGCTGTGGAGCCCTGCCAGGGGAGGCACAGACAGACCCCATCACGCCACAGCTGATGGGCTTCCCTGGTGGATATGGGCCCCACTTTGAACCAGCCCAAGTCAAAGCTGAGTACCTCTGGGAGCTAAATGTGGCCTCTAGCCTGTTCCCTGCAGGATAGAGTGGGGTAAGGAGAAGAGGCTCAGAGTCTAGAGATCTGGTCCCACTGTGTCACTAATTTACAAATGACATCTAAGAGGTCCCTGTTCCTCTCCAAGCCTGTTTTCTCATTGGCAAACGCACGAAGTGGACCTGATTATCTGTAAGGGCCTGTGGCCCTATGACATGGACCACCCCAGGCCAAGTCAGTTCCACAGCCTCCTTAGAGTTAGGTTCCTTGCTCCTTCTGGGCCTGAGTTTTCTGGTGGGTAATAGCAGTTTCCATCAACACCCATTCCTTCCCCAGAGACTCCGAGAACAGAGTCAAAAGTGAACAGAGGCAGTACAAAAATTCTTTATTGAAAAGGGAAAGGGTGGCCCCTTGCTGGTGCCCCCCTGGCCCTGGCCAAAAGGCGTTGCCACTGCTCAGCATCTGAATGCAGAATGTCTGTCCACCCCTTACCTTTAATAACCTTAAAGGGGAAGTGCCGTGGTGGACTGGTAAGTCAAGAGAATCCATCTCAGCAACAGCATTTCCAGGCTCTTGCCTTTAAGAACTCCTTAAAGGCAAAGTGGACACACGCCGCAGCAGATGAGAGCCAGAACGTTTTCCGGAAAGTCCCTGGAGGAAGTGTTTCCGTGTCTTTACCTTTAAGACTCTCTTAAAGGTGAGGCATGTTTAGGCAGCGTACAAAGGAGGCAAACTCCGTCAAGGAGTCTACAAAGCACTTTTCCAGATCTCGCTTTTATAATCTCTTTACAGATGAGGTGGCCAAGCACGAATTAATAAAAAACAAAATACCTTGCAGAATTATCTTTCTTCTCGACCCAGTAGAACCCGCCCCGCTCACCGGCCGCCTTCAGGTCTGCGTCCTCGCCTTCTAGGCGCCCTGAGGCCCGAAGGTCCGGAGAACGCGTGGGGGCGGGTGTAGAGGTGCCGCCCAGCGGCCCCGGGCCGCCCCCGGCGGTCACACCGGGGCATCCTGGGAGTTTTTGGTTTCCTAGACGGCCTCCACCAAGGAAGCCGGACGGGGGCGGGGCGGGGCGAGGGGGCGAGCGGAGGGCGCGGTGACCATGGCGACCGCAGTGGCCATGGCGACCGCGGCTCAGAGCACCGAGAGGTCGTGACACGACCTGGAGCGCTGCTTGAAGAACTTGGCGTTGCGCGGCACCAGGTTGGCGAGGAACCGCTTGGCTTTCTTGGTGAGGCTCTCGCGGCGTGCGGGCGGTGCAGGGCCCTCGGGGCTGCCCGGCTCGGGCCTCCGGCCTCCGGCGCGGCTTCGGCCCCGCCGCAGCCGGATCTGGCGCACCGCGCCCTCGAAGAGCTCCCGCGTGTTGTGGTGCAGTGCGGCCGACGTCTCGATGTGCTTGCAGCTCAGCGTCCCGGCCAGGTGGCGGCCCTCTGCAGGAAGGGACCGGCTCAGGCGCCCGCAGGGCTGTACGGGACCCGGGCCAGGGTGGGTCTAGGGAGGGACTGGGCGTGCGGTGGCAAGGGATTGGTACTAGTGAATCTTGCAACCGAGAGAACATGGCTGAGCTCACTCATATGGTGGGTCTGTGGAGGTGCGAAGGAGAGTGAGAAGGAGGCCTAGGAGAGAGGTGAGGGGAAGTGACAAGAAGGGATTCTCAGGGTCCTCGAGTGCGGCATTGGGAGTGTGCCCTTAGCCTGGGTCTGATTGCAAATGAGTGCGTCCGCGATGGTAAAAAGGCCTTAGGGAGAAGAGGTGACTTGGAAGGGAGAGCATTCCCCTGAGATCGCAAGTATGGAATCTGTTCAGGATACACACCCTCCAATGATACCTCCCGGGAGCGGGCCAAGTCGCTTTTGTTTCCAACGAGGATAACGGGTAGGTCGTGGTGCGGCCTCCCAGCCCGGAGCCGAAGTAGGGTCTCTGGAACTTTGGAGAAACTCCGTCGGTCGGTGACTGAGAAGACGATGAGAAAGGCGTCCCCTGTCTGAAGGCAGTGGTCCCGCAGCCACCCTTCTGCATCCCCCTGCAGACAGGCAGAAGAACGTTAGGGCTGGAGGCCTAGGAGATCCTGTCCAGCACCTACACCTCAAAGAGGAGGAACAGGGCTGTGAGGGAGAAAGAAGCCACCTGCTTAGGACAGCAGAGCTAGTTAATGGCAGAATCTCCCTACCCAGAGTGTTTGTGGAGGAGGAAGAAATCAGTAATATGAGGATCCTAGACTAGGGTAGCCATCCTAATTTCTTAAGCTTAAGCTCTTGATTCAAAAATGAATATTATTCACACGTCTGTAATTTGGCCTCTTATTTCTACATAGTAACCTTTACGTCCAAATATTCAGAAGTCCTCACTTTTTTCCCCCTTCCCTGATATTCCAGATCCCTGAGCTCTTGTCTTGTCACATCAGATTCCTTCAGGCTGAAAAATTTATGGATGGAGTCGATTTCAGGGTGTCCAGCCTAGTTTGGAGCTGCAGGGTTTGTCAAATTCCTATCCTAAGTTTGCTCTGAGTCAGAAGATCCTGGAAAGACTGTGGCTCTTAACAGCCACGGGCTGTGGTGTGGGCCTTTGCTTTCTGAGGTGATATGAATGAAAGGTCAGGTTCCAGTACATGTGGAAACCAGGACCAGCAGTCCCACCAGCCTTCAGCCAGACTTTGCCCTTCCCCAGTTCTCCCAGCTTCATCACCTGCCTGCAGCCACATCTTAGTTCTCACCTGTTCCCAGATGTCATAAACGACTAGAGTCACTTCCTCCTTATCCACCATGATGCGTCTCTCATAGGTATCCTCTGTTGGGAAATAGGGAGAGGGTATAAAGTCCATTAGGAGGTTTCCCAACATTTGTGAGACCTGGTAACCAGGGACACCTCAGATCTCAGCACCAGGGAACCCCGGCCCTCTTCAGGGAGGCTGCCACAGAAAGCATTGGAAAAGCTTCTGTTAAGCTCTGTCCTTCAGGGGCTGCTTAGGTCATGAGCATTTCCTTCCCTGACCAGGGCCCCAGAGCCCCCTCAACCCCTGGAGGGCTTCCCCAAATACCTAGGTTCTCCGGTTCATGAGCACTGTCTCCCTGGAGACCACCAAAAGTGCCTGCTAGGGTGCTCTTGCCCACACCGCTCTCCCCCACTAGCATGACCTTGAAGATGCCATCCTTTTGAGCAGGGGCTGCCTCCCCTGAGCCCAAGGAGTCAGACGAGCCAGAGGATGAGGCCTGAGGTGGCCAGTCAAGTTCATCTACAGCCTGGGCCCGCCGGAGCTGGTGCTTGTAGGGGACAGGCATACTGCCTCTTCGTCTGGGGGCCCCAGGGGCAGAGGGTAACCCGCTCCGGTCCAACTCTGCCAACAGTTTCTCTGGCTTCTTTAGTAGTGTGGCATCTGCTTCTAAAATAAAATGGGAGGGCAAAGAAAAGGAAGCTATGAGTGGGATATGCCCAACCATATGCAGAAGGCTCAATCCAGGCTGTTCCAGTATCAGAGGCCCAGCTACACCCACTTGATGACCATTACCCAGAAGGAACTGAGAATGTCTGGCCTGACCTCTTACACTAAAGTCTCCAGAAGCCTGAACTGGAGTTGACATGATAGCTTCTCCAATGCGGTCCCAACCCCAACCTATTCAAAACGTGCCCCATGCAGGGAAGGGACCTGAATGCAGGCTCACATACCCACTCACACTTTACACTGATACACAGGCACACCCCCAGGCCAGGCCTCTGGCCCTGTGGTGTGGAGTTGGGGGAGGTTTGGGGAAGCTGCCTCTTTTTCCATCAAGAGGCCCTTCCTCCTCCTGTTTCCAGCACTGGTAATCCCTAAACTGAGGAGCAGAGAGGATGAGAAGCTGAAGCTGCTGCCCAGTGTCTGGGGAGTAGGCATAGCAGAGTAAAAAACTTTGTAGTGAGCTTCTTCCTAGGAAAGGGCCTTTGCTTTTTGAGATGATGTGCATGCTGGGTCTCTGTGGGTTCTCTGTGTGTGTGTGTGTGTGTGTGAGAGAGAGGGGCTGCTGCTTCCCGTGGCCCTGTAGGTGAGCATCCCTCATTGCGTGGTTGGGTGTGAGAATCCTGCATCCCTGTCTGTCCCTGTGAGTGGGAGAGAATATTGTGTTCATAGAGCAGTAGAAGTAGAGAGAGAGAGAGAGAGAGAGAGTGTGTGTGTGTGTGTGTGTGTGTGTGAGCGAAAGGGAGAGTGACAATGCGCGGGTCAGGGTAACTGGAGGAGGAACAACAGACACAACAAAGGGGGCTGGAGGGAGGCTGGAAATAGCCCAGGATCAATACTTGGCCAGCAGCCAGGGCCTCCAGCAGCCAGAAGAACCCTTACAACAGTTCCCCGGGGTAGCCCCTGCCTGTGATTCCCAGGCTTGTGGGCTGCCTCTTTCCTCTCCCCTTCCTTCTTGCCTGTTCCAGCCTCAGGAATGAGGCTGAGCTAGGGGCCATGTACCAGTTTCTCAAGCAAAGCCCTGGGAGTGCTGGGGGAGGGGGCATTTAGGCAGCTCTTCCCCTCCACCCTAGCCCAACCCCAATCCCTTGTGTGAGCAGGGGTCTTCTCCACTTTCTCAATTGCTCTTCCCCTCTTGCTGACTGAGCTCAAGCTCCCTCAACCCCTAGTTGTGACCTCCCCACCAAAGCTTCAGCTCCCACCCCCATGGTTTCAGCCGGAACCTGCCCAGGTTAGCCCTCACCTGGTGTGGGCGTCCCTGGAGGGGAGGCCCGGCGGCTGCCAGAGGGGCAGAGTGCTGTGGTTTCTGTGTCCATGTCCATGTCTGTGTCCGGGTCCGTGTGCATCGGTGTGCGTGTGCGTGTGCAGCCCAGCAGCTCGCAGCACCCTCTCCCTCACTCAGCAGCACTGTCAGCTTTTCCCTTTAAATACCACCCCCCCACACACACACATGCCCTCCCCACTAGACACCTGGGGAAATTGTCCCACCCCCTGATGAGGTCACACATGCTAATGAGCAGTGATGTCAGCGGGATTCCCTCCTTTCTGCCCCCTCCCTTTTCTTTGTGTCGCTTCCCTCTGGGAGCACACACACTGCAGAGCTTGGTTGAGTTACGACAGAACAGTCAAGGGGCAGAACAGACAAGGGTTGCAGGGGGTGTCAGTGGGTAAGGGAGCTCAGGGTGACAGAAGGCAGGGACCTGGGGAGGTGAAGGTCTTTCTCCAGCAGCCAGGACTATGCATCGTTTGTCTCTGTATTTCCAGACCCCTAGCCCAGTGTCTAGCCCAGAGAGCGTGCTCAGTGGCTGCACAGGGGCAAGAGGCAGAAAGACTAAAAGCTAGTCTGAAAGACAAAGAGATATAGGCCAAAAGAGGTGTGGGGACTGAGGGTCAGCCACCCTGCCACCTTTTCCTTCTCCACCCTGCCTCTTCTGGGCTAAGAGCCACAAAAGTACCCATTTCCCAGCCCCTTGGCAGATGCGGGCTCTGAGGAAGGAAATTCAGCTGCTTCATTTGGGCAGCTTCATTTTGCCACTAAGTTCAGGTAGGGGCAAACCATTGTGGAGACTCTTCCACCTTCTCTCCGTGCCAGGCCCACCAAGCCAACGATAATCAGAGCAGGAAAAAAGGGTGAGACAAAGCTAGCTATCTCAAACACGAAGTTCTCAATCTTAAGTGGGTGGGAAGGGGGAGTGCCAGCTACCCCCCAACTCCCCTACCCACTGTTAATGTTTTTTGGTGCAGCTGCCAGGCCTTCTGGGCTATGCAAGGCAGATACACAAGGGTGATGTCTGCCTGTTTGTAGGAAGCCCAGATAGCACATCTCTTTTACTGTTCTTTTTCTGCCCAGTTCCCTTTCCCTTCAGGTTCCTTCTCCTGCCCCTTTCCTTCTTGTCCTCCTTCCTGACTCCCTTAAGCTCCCAGACACACATTCTCATTTCCTTTCCTTGCCCCGTTTTTGCCAGATGCTGTGCTAAGTACTTTCTTGCATTATCTCCTTTCATCTTCTTGAGCCCAAGGCCCACAGTGGTAGGTGGGTGCCCTGTCCCTAAAGCAATCTTGCAGCTGGAAAATGGGAACACCAGGAATCCCACCCACATCTTTCCAGTGCCAAGGACTTTTCATTTCTACACTGTGCTGCTTTCCTTCTCTTAAATATTCCAACTGTCTCCTATTATTGGGAACAGTCTATATTGCAGTCCTCAGTGGACTCTTCCAATGGAAGAGGCAAAGAATAATCTTGGGAACAATGTGCAGTGACACTTCACTTATTTGGAGGTCAGCTATAGGGCAACAGTGCAGGGTTTGAGGGAGCAGAAAGGACCCCTCAGCTGCTAAAATACTCCTGTGCTCTACTCACTGGGTAGATTCTCCAGTCCTCAGATATGGCCTACTTACTTCTACTTTTTACTTACTTTTATTCACAATTTTAATGTGTCCATGTGTGTTCCTGTACTAGTAGATTAGAAACACATTTAGAGTAGCAAGTGACCCCTTTAGTCAGGGAGGCAACACCACACACACACAAAATAACATTTAAAGCACTCATGCATTTTATAAGTGGTCTAAGGTCATTTAGCATAAAAGCAAATAGCTCCCCGTGCCCCTACTGTTACAACTTCAGAAGACACTGCTGGAGAAAAGCCATTGGTTTCTGTGAATGATCAGTTATGCAGAAAATTATTATATTGCAGATATGCTGAAGACAAGTGTAACATTTTAGAATGACTTCCTTCCAAAATGAGTATTTTTATTTTTTTCAGAGAGAGGGTCTCACCCTATTGCTCAGGCTGGACTGCAGTGGTGCGATCATGGCTCACTGTAACCTCAACCTCCTAGGTTGTGCACTTGCCCGTATCTAGGCTCCCTCAGGAATGGGAGGTCCCGTGGAATGGTGGGACAAGGGTGAGATGTGGAATGGAGCCATGCCAGGTCTAAATCCACCACTTGGTAGAGACTGGGCCAGTCTTCTGATTTCCCTGAAGCTCCTCCTGAGCTTGCAAAATGGGGTTTATGATGCCTATGGCCCAGCTCTGTTGTGCGGGTTCACTTCAGGTGATGAAGAATCTGGCATCATCAGGCACTCACTTTCTTTTTTTTGAGACGGAGTCTCGCTCTGTTGCCAGGCTGGAGTGCAGTGGCGCGATCTCAGCTCACTACAACCTTTGCCTCCCAGGTTTAAGTGATTCTTCTGTTTCAGCCTCCCGAGTAGATGGGACTACAGGCACACACCACTATGCCCAGCTTATTTTTGTATTTTTAGTAGAGACACGGTGTCGCCATGTTGGCCAGGATGGTCTTGATCTTTTGACCTCGTGATCCGCCTGCCTCAGCCTCCCAAAGTGCTGGGATTACAGGCGTGAGCCACCGCGCCCCATCCAGGCACTCACTCTCTAACCACCTGGGTGCTTCTGCAGCCTTGGGCTGTGTGGCTGGGGGGTCCTTCTCTCCTCCTAATGAGGCCTGGAGCTTGGTTCAGGCCCATGTTTTTTTTTTTTTTTTAATCTATTTATTTATTTTGAGACCAGGTTATGAGACTGGCTAGTTTTTAGTATTTTTGGTAGACACAGGGTTTCATCATGTTGCCCAGGCTGTTCTTGAACTCTTGGCCTCAAGCGATCCGCCTGCCTTGGCCCCTCCAAAGTGCTGGGATTACAGGCGTGAGCTACTGCACCTGGCAGAATTTTGTTTCTTAAGCACTGAGTTCTGGTATTTTCTTTTCTTTTTTTTTGGAGGAGTGTCGCTCTGTCACCCAGGCTAGAGTGCAGTGGTGCGATCTCCGCTCACTGCAACTTCTGCCTCCCAGGTTCAAGCAATTCTCCTGCCTCAGCCTCCCGAGTAGCTAGGACTACAGGTGCATGCCGCCACACCCGGCTACTTTTTTGTATTTTAGTAGAGACAGGGTTTCACCGTGTTGCCCAGGCTAGTCTCGAACTCCTGAGCTCAGGCAATCTGCCTGTCTTGGCCTCCCAAAGTGCTAGGATTACAGGCGTAAGCCACCGCGCCTGGCCCTGGTATCTTCTTTTATCTTAGACTCTAGACTCTGATTCACAGCCTGAGCCCTATCTCATGCTGAAAACACCTCCCACCTTCCCACCAAGAGCCTTGACGTGGGTCCCACACCCCTAAGACCAAACACCTTGGATATTGGTATCTATCTTGATGGAATTTTAGGTTGCCTCATTTCTTTTTTTCTTGGGCCCTGGTGGAAATTAACCTGAGTGACTGCTCCCCAGTGCCATCACTTGAGCAGGACACTCTGTCTTAGTTTCTCCATGCTGCCTGTACAAGGTCAGTCCCCTATCCCGGCTAGCTTGGGGCTTCACTGTGGCTGACAAGAGTATTATTACTGCCTACACCTCATACAGCACACAACCAGAACCTAGAGAAACTTCTTTCAGGCCCACTGATCTATAAGCACAGGCCTCCTTAGTGAACTCTGCCCTAAAGTCCTCCTTCCAGCATTTGGAAGCATTCCACCATGAGGAGCAGTTTTACTTTAAGTCTTTGTCCACTTTCAGTTTGCAATACCACTAGGAGAGAAAAGGTCTGGATGAAGGGATGAAGATATCAGGCTGCAGGTATTTGAGGTGGCTATGGGGGAAGAGAAGAGCAAAGGAGAGGGCAAAGACCAGGCTATGGAGAGGCAGGGGAGGAAAAATCACTGCTTCACTATTTCCATTGGGCCTGACGCTGAGTGGACCCAGGATTGTTTGCATTTGGGAAGGAGGGCCCAAAGGGAGAACAGTAAGCAAGAACCAGGTTCTGCAGAGCTCTCTCCCCAGTTTCTGGAGAGGGTCTGCAGTGAAAGGAGCTTGGGTCTTCCCTGAGCCAAGGTGCCAGGGTCCCAGAACTGCACACGGGCCCACACCCCTCTCTGCTACTTCCTCAGGCTCTTGCTCACTAGAAGAGAGGAAAATTGTGCAATTTGTGCTGGGTTTGAGGATGCTGACAGGGTGTAATCAACAGGACCTCTCCACCAGGTGTGGGGCTAGGCTGGGTGACAGGCTTTGCCAGGTGTGGGGCTAGACAAGGAGAGCCTGAGGGGAGCCTCTTTCCCCAGGGACTGGCTCCGTTAGGGAATTCCTCAGTTTTGTTCCTGAGGCATCACTCCCACCCCCACGGCTTCCTTCTACATCTTTTGTCTCGATCTTCCTTCCAAACTCTGGGGCAGCTTCTGTCGCTTTGCTCACTAGGGGCTGGGTTCCAACATTGCTTGCGAATCATTCCCTCCATCACCCACCCCAGCTCAGCAGCTCTGGCTGCTGCTTGTGCTCTCAGGCCCGAGGTCTTGCCTATAACCCTTGCCCTCTTGTCTCCTCAGTTTGCTTTTTGTGTGGACACTCCCCCTGTCTAGAATTCACAGCTCTATTCCAACTGCTGACAGCATTCTTTAGGTTCCAGTTTGGGCCCTCTTCCAGGAAGACCTCTTGGATTTGGCCATGGTGATGCCAGCACCGCACACCCTGAATGTTTGTGAATTTTCCCTCCACTCACCTTTGCCTGCCTTGAGGTATCCTGGCTGAGAATTCATCTGTCTTGCATAGGACAGACTGCTAAATGCCTGGTGGGTGTGGAGGGTGGAGGGTAGGAGTCATGACTCCTGTGTCCCACCAGGGACAGCTGCTCCTATGATCTGGGCTCAGGGAATGCTCCATAAATGAGAACCTTTCTGACCGCAGGGCCCAGCTGGCTCCCCTGACTTCTATCCTGGCAGTGAGGAAAGAGGCCCTGGAGTCAGTCACTGCAGAGCTGGGCCCCAGGCATTTGAGTGGAAATGGAGAGGGTTGATCCTTAGGGCTCCTAGAATTTTCTTACCTTCTGTGTGGTATAAAAATCAAGAGTGCAGTGGTTGAGAGATGAACAGGAAGAGGGCAGGAGGTAGAGGGCCAAGCAAAGGGCTCCACAGGGAGGAGTGGGATGAGGTGAGCATAGACTGAGATGGGCAGAGGCGGGGCTCAGGCTCGCAGCTAATTTGCAAAATTTTGAGATGTATGATTCCTTTATTTTTGACCTCAACTTACTGAGCAATGCCGTAGCTATGGAACAGAAGCATTTGTTGCACTTTTTGTCAGCCAGGCCCTGTAGGAGGGATTGTGGATGGCAAAACCTCAGGTTCTGCCCAAATCCTCCCCTTGGGGCTGGAGGGTCTCTAGTTAATTGGCATTCCAATGCTTAAGGCCACTTTTGGGTAGAGGTTTGGCAAGGATGGAGTGTCCACACCTATGATCCTCTAAGAACTTTACTTTTTAAAAACAGCCACCCAAATGGTGGTGGCGTGGGGAGCAGGTAGTGGTGAAGGGACTGGGGTGTCTGGCCATGGCCATGTACAGAGGAGACTCTGTGAGCCCTCTCCCTGCCTGAGGGACACCTAACTTTATAGCAGCTACATAGGGTCAACGGGAGGCCCACCAAGTCCCTGAAATCCAGGGACAGGGAAGGAAGTGGTGGAGGGGAGGCTGACCCACCTCTAAAAGGTTGTGCCACTATGAGTAGAGCCCCCAGGGGAGAGGCCCCAGTAGAACCCCCATGTCCTCTCAGGTAAGCAGTGGCTCATCCTCTGCCTCAGCTACCCACACCCCCGGCTCAGCCAGTGGCACCAGTAGCACATCGTCTTCATCTTCCGGGGCCAGGACTGCTGTGTGGGGTCCAGGGGGGCTCCGGGTTGGTCCTGGGGGCCCCAGGCTGGGCAACAGGCGGCCTCGCAGGGCCTGCACCACTCCAGACAATAGTGATGGCTCTAGGGGCAGTGAGGGCAGTGGCCCTGGGGCTTCAGGGACAGTAGTGGGGGCTGGAGACGTGCTAGCAGACGGGAGGGGAGCCTTGATGGGCAGTGGGCGTGCCTGCTCCCCATCTTGCCCACCCACTGCCCCACCCTCACGGGCTGGACCTGTGCCATCATCTAGGGCCTCAAGGGGAGCAGCGGAAGGTGTGACCTGGGATCTGGCCTCAGAGGCCCGAGCTGGGGTGTTGGTTCGAGGGAGCAAGCCCCAGCGGCGGAGGCGGCGTACCAGGCGTCGCATCAAGCGGCCCCGCTGACGACGGCGGGCACCTGGGCCACCTCCTGGACTCATATCCTGGCGTAAGATCTGTAGCAGAGAACGCAGGTTGCCCAGCACTGAGTTCTGCAAGGAGATGAGGAGGCCTCAGAGTCAGAGGGCCAAAGGTTGAATGAAGGAGGGTACAGGGGCGGGGCCACAGCAGAACTGGGACCAGGAGGTGCTAGGGTTGTGGGGAGTGACTTACATCATTAGGATTCTCTGTAGGAAAGTCTTCTACAGGTGGGATGGCACCCTGGGCAATGAGCTGCCCGTAGGAAGGGGGTGCCTGCTGCTGCACAATCTCAGCCTCCATCCGGGAGAGGGGGGCAAAAATGCTAGAAGGAATGAGGACTGCTCAGTCACTGGTAGTTCTCAGCCAGAGTAGACCACCTCAGCCTGGACAGTCCTCCCACTTCCACACCCGGGCCAGGCCAGCTGGAGCTGTGCCATGGCTTTCCCAAAGGTCATCTGAGTCCCTCCTCCCTTGAAACTGCTTTCAGGATCTGGACCTGTCCCTTACAGGACACAACTGACAAGATGATCATGGGAGCCTCTTCCCAAGGTGGGCACTTTCATGGTCTCCTGTAGCTGCACGGCCCAGCCTCACCCTCAGGGTCTACTCTTCTACTGCCAGCCCCACTCCCACTGACCTGTACTCCTGGGTGCGAATGGCATAGAGCTTGCAGGTGCAGCCCAGGGCGATGACCAGGAGCAGGCCGCACACTAGGCTGCCAATGACTGCAGCTGTAATGACCTTGCGGGGCAGAACATAGGAGCAGTCCCACTCATCACTGCCGTCCGCACAGTCTGGCTGCCCATCGCATACCCATGTCTCATACACGCACTTCTCGTCCCGGCATCGGAAATTGCCAGGCTGGCAATGCCGACAGCGTCTCTCGTCTGCTCCGTCAGCACAGAAAGTCTGGTAGTTGCAGCGGTCAGCAGGCAGGTAGCAGGCTGTGGCACCAGAGGTGCCAGCAGCCCCACAAGGGAAGTGTCCGGGTGGGCAGCCTGGGCAGTCCTCCTCATCTGTGCCGTCAGCACAGTCCCATGAGCCATCACAGCGCTGTGCCTCACTGTAGCAGCGCTCACCTAGGCCTTCGCCAGCCCCCAGGCCAGAGCCTAAGCCACAGGGTCTGTCCCAAGGCAGGCAGTAGCCCCGCACATGGTAGGTGGCATTGAAACCACGACCATTGCTCCAAGCAACTGTGTGGTAGGACACAACAGCCTGGCCAGACAGTGTCTCCACAGTGACAGCCTTTCCATTGCTGAAGTGGGTGAGACTACGCAGTAGTCGGGAGCTCTCAGGGGGCCCAGGGCCATCATACACATGCACTGCATCTCCAAAGCCCAAGTCCAGGGCTGTGAAGCGCACGGCCAGCCGCCGGCCATCATGGGGGTCCAGCAGCCAATGGCAGGACTGGGGGTGGGAGACTGAGGCAAGGTGTGTATATCCAGGGGAGGAGAAGACCCCATAGAAGTCCTCCAAGGTGAGATTGCAAGGCAGGGAGGGGACGGGTCTTGGGGTCAGGCCAGGGAAGGGGTCTGAGCTGCAACCTGCTTCATCAGAGCCATCGCCACAGGCATCAATCCCATCACAGCGCTGGACAGCAGATACACAACGGTGGTTCAGGCACTGAAACTCCTCCTGCAGGCACATCAGCCAATCTGCAGAAGCACCATGGAGAGGGGCTGTGAAGCACCAGAACCCTCAGGATCCTCCCCTCCTGCCTGGGGCTTTCACTGCCTGCTCCTCAGACATCCCTGTCCAGCCTACCTTGGCTGTAGGAGAGCAGGAAGCCCTGGCCGATGGGTGCTCTGGCCCCAGCATAGCTGTAAGTGATGGTGACGTTGCCCCCGGGCAGCTGCAGAGGGCTGGGAGGTGCCTCACACAGGGAGATCAGTGGCTGGAGAGGGGAGTGTAGGGTTAAGCGCTCTGAGCCACAGGCCAGGTGTAGCTTCTGGAACCTATGGGAGTAGAGGAGAGCAGGACATGAGATACTCTTGACTGCTGCTGGCTTTCTCCTCCCCTGGTGCCACCAGGCCCCTTGTATCCCAGGAAGCACAAACATCTGCTTATCCATGATCTAAATGGCCAAATGAAAACTCAGTTAGCCTATTTATTTATTTATTTAGAGACAGAGTTTCGCTCTTGTCACCCAGGCTGGAGTGCAATGGCGTGATCTTGGATCACTGCAACCTCCACCTCTCGGGTTCAAGTGAGTCTCCTGCCTCAGCCTCCCAAGTAGCTGGGATTACAGGCGTCCACCACCACACCTGGCTAATTTTGTATTTTTAATAGAGATGGGGTTTCACTATGTTGGTCAGGCTGGTCTCGAACTCCTGGCCTCAGGTGATCCGCCCACCTTGGTCTCCCAAAGTGCTGAGATTACTGGTGTGAGCCACCGCGCCCTGCAGCCAAATTATTTTTAAGTCAATGTAGTCAATGGGGATCTTCCTAACATGGGCTGGTATTGCCATGAGACCATAAAATATATCCTAGAGCCCTTTGGAAAAATTGACTTGTGTTCTGGGACTGAGTTAAGAAGAGGTGTACTGCATTCCAGTTGTTGTAGCACTGTCACCCAGGTATGGTATAAGCAGTAACTGGTGATTACCATACAGTTCAGTTAACCAGAACTCACCATCTTATCCCACCCCACTGTGCCAGATGTGAGACCTGGGTTGGTTCTCCATGGCATTCTGATCCCTTTGCCCCACGAGCCTCTCCACAGATTGCCCTCTCTCTTTGCCTACCCCTTTCTGGGTAAATTCATGGAAAATGAACTATGTGAGGCAAATAGCCAGGTACTTAATATGATCCCCAAACAATGACCAAGGTCAGGGGAGCCTGGGGAGACTTGGAATATTTAAAAGATCCAGAGAGGCTGAGGAATGTTCTAAGCTGATTAAGGAGTAGTTCTGAATCTCAGGCAGGACATGCAATGAATGGAAGGACTCTTCAGAACAGTTCTATCTGAGCTGAGGACCGTTTGTAGAGGGGCCTCTGTCCTTTGGAGATGTGCAGGACCCAAGCTAGATGTCCACTCCAGCCCAGCTCCACCTCAAATCACTGAGTCTGACCCAGAAAAAGTCAGGCTTTTAGGGCATACTAGGCCAAATAAAATTCTACTCTTTCCCTGTTGACAAGGATGGAAATTCCATAGAGAAGTGATCCCTGAATGGGCCAGGCCCAGTGGCTCATGCCTTTAATCCCAGCACTTTGGGAGGCCCAGGCAGGTGGATCATTTGAGGTGAGGAGTTCAAGACTAGCCTGACCAACGTGGTGAAACCCTGTCTCTATTAAAAATACAAAAAAAAAGTTAGCTGGGCATGGTAGCGGGCACCTGCAATCCCAGCTACTCAGGAGGCCAAGGCAGGAGAATCGCTTGAACCTGGGAGGTGGAGGTTGCAATGAGCTGAGATTGTGCCATTGCACTCCAGCCTGGGTGACAAGAGTGAAACTCCGTCTCAAAAAAAAAAAAAAAGAAGTGATCCCTGAAGACTTCCAATGGAGGGGAAGGGGCAGGGGAGAAGAATGGGTTCTTGCTCTTGTTCTGCTTCTCACCTGATGGTGACAGTCTGTTCCTTGCTGCCCAGGATGAGCCAGGTGCAGTTGGCGGGGGAGGTGCGGCTGTCCCGGACCAGGGGCCTCTGTAAGGTGCCCTGCACTTCTAAGAGCACTGCTGGGGGGTCCTCACAAGCTGGAGAGAGGAAGGTAGGACACTGGTAGTAGACAGCCCCTTTGCATCCCACCCTTCCCTTCTGCTTGGAGGTTTGAGGTTTCCAAAAGTCTGGGCTCTGCAAGGAGGAGCAGAGTATCTGCCCCTGCCCACACACATCCTAGAGTTACAGCCCTCTAGCTTCGCTCTTTCTCTCCACATTCTTCATAGCTTCACCAGTAAATACTAATACCACGAACAATTCTGACGTCTGCTTTGTGCCAGCCACTGAACCAGGAGGAGCAGGAAATACTGCCTCTACCCTCAGGGAGACTACATCCTGGTTAGGACGATCAAGCATAGATATTCCCAGAAAAAATAAAATAGTACATAGCAACTACCAGATGAAGGTCCACACCGAGCCTCAGTTTCCTTATCTATAAATAAAGGCTAAATTATCTCCCCTCTAAAACTTTGGTAGGTCCCATGGAATTCAGGGAACAGAGAGTCCCTCTCGAGTGCTCCTTCATTCCCAAGCCCACGGAGCCCCAGAGGTTCCCTCAACTCACCATGATTTGGAAAAATAATCCGGTCTGGATGGGCCAGAGCGCCCCCTAGAGGAGGAACGAGAAAGGGCAGGAGCGTGAGACACTCCTTAGGAGTTTTCTTCTTCATCTGAGCAACTCAAGGAAGCCATCCGGGACTTCCGGGCAGTTAATCGGCAGAGAGAGTGGGGGGTGGGAGAGGGCTGCGGCGTGGGACTTCCATGGAAGGAAGGTCCGGCAGCAGGGCCTTGTGGGGTTGGTGAGGTGATCTAGGGGAAGCCGGAGAGAGGACCGGGGCCCAGCGGAGCAGCTTAAGACTTCCTGGGGGTTGGGGCCGGCAGTGCTGGGGGTGGCGGCAGGGGCTTTGGGGAATGGGCAGGCAGGATAGAGTGCGGGGCCGCACTGGAGGGAGTTAGAGCTGCTGGCCCCGTGACAGAAGGCTGGGGGGTGGTCTCGTTTCGGTTCTTACCGAGGAGGAGGAGGAGGAGGGTGGCCGACAGCATCCTGGGCTGTCCAGAGGTGCCGGAAGCGTCCCGCAGCTTCTGTGGTCTACCCGATGGGGTTGCGGCGGAGCCCCGGGCGCCCAGGCTCCCCGGTGCCGCCTCCCCAAGGGGGCTCCATGGCCCGGGCTCGACCCGTGCTCTGGATGCCAGGGCTGGGGGCGGGGAGGCGGCGGCAGCCCGGGAGTAGGGGCGGTGCCTTTCGCCAACTTTGGAGTTGTTTTCTCCGGCCGCCGCCGCACTCTGTCTCCCGGGGCAGGCTCCCGAAGTCCTGGGTCTCGGCACTGGGGCGCGCCCTCGCCTACAGCCCGCCCGCAGGCCGCGAGCGCCCCTGGCCTGGCCTCGTCGCCACCTGCCGGGGTTTAAGACCACTTCCTCTTCGGGCCAAACTTTGCCGACTGTCAGCCCCCAGGGCCGGCCGGATGCTGCTCCACTCCTCCAGCGCGTCCAGCCAGCGGAGCACGACAGGGAAGCGGGGGAGGGGGAGAGGTGGCTCGGCCCGGCGCCCCGGCCCTTGCCCAGGCGGTACCCCCGCCCGCCCAGGGGTTGGAGTAGCCGGGGCGGGTGACTAGCCCGGTCCCACCCCTGCCAATCAACGCACGGGCCACACCCACTTGCTCGTTTTAACCCCTTTCCCGGCCCTGCTGGACTTGTCAGACGGGCCTTTGACTTGAAGCTTCAGCTTCCACATTTAACCCTGCTTTGTTTAATCCTTGGGGTGTAACACGTTTGTCGTTACAGGACACGTTTGTCGTATGTCACACGTTTGTCAAAGGACGTCTGCTTATTCCATAACTGTGATGTCTTTCCTTTGGGCCCTAAGCTCTCAGTACTTTTCTTGTCCCAGGATCTGGGATCCAGGAGCACTTTTCGGAGTGAGACTTTATTACAGCTATTACCACACGGTATGGTAACTATTTGTTCGTCATTCCCGCCCCGCCCCGCCCCTTCTCTGCAAACTGAAACTTCCCGTAGGCCGGGACCTAGACTATTTACCTTTGCACCTACAGGGCTTCTCTCCTGCTGAGACACAGGAAGAACTCAATAAATGGTAAATAAATGAATAAGTACGCCTTCTCCATTTGCTGGCTGTGACCTCCAGAAAATTACTTAACCTCTCTGTTCTTCTCAGGTATAAAATTAGGCTTATGATAGTGCAACTTCCTCTTAAGGTTGTTGCTAACATTTAAGGAGAGCAAGTTGCCTGACATACAGGAAGTGCTCCATATCTGGTAGCAACTATTATTATCAGTCACAGAAGGTGTTTCTAATTTGTGTGAGCTGGAGGTTACCGATTTCCTGTGGCACTGATAGATAACATTAATAAGCAATATTCAAGCTCAGAATTTTCAGTGAAAAAATAAACACAACAAATAGCAAACAATTTTAGATTTTTCCACTTTTCAGGCACAGATCTAAGTAAGCACTTTACTAAATACTTAGGAACTATTTTAGTATATACTAAATACATTAACACTTTACAAGTATTTGCGGGTTTAATCCTCTCAACAACCTTGTGAGGTAGATACTATTATTACTTCCAATTTCCAAGGTATTCCGAGAAATGCAGGCACAGAAAAGTATTTTGCCCAAGATCTAGTACAGTGGGCCCTCCATATCTTGGGTTCTGCGTTCGCAGATTTAACTGATCGTAGATGGAAAATATTGTCAGGGGTGGGGTTGGGGGAATTGAGTGGAATTGCATCTGTTTTTTTGTTTGTTTGTTTGTTTTTTGAGATGGAGTCTTGCTCTGTCGCCTAGGCTGGAGTGCAGTGGCGTGATCTCTCACTGCAACCTCCACCTCCCACCTCCCGGGTTCAAACAGTTCTCCTGCCTCAGCTTCCCGAGTAGCTGGGATTACAGGCGCCCGCTGCCACCATGCCCGGCTAATTTTTGTATTTTGAGTAGAGACGGGTTTCATCATGTTGGCCAGGCTAGTCTCGAACACCTGACCTCAGGTGATCCACCCGCCTCAGCCCCCCAAAGTGCTGGGATTACAGGCGTGAGCCACTGCGCCCAGCCACGTCTGTTTTGAATATGTACGTAATTTATTTCCCTGTCATTATTACCTATATAATAAAGTATATTGACTATTCATATATGTATATTTGAGACAGAGTCTCGCTCAGGCTGGAGTGCAGTGTTGCGATCTCGGCTCACTGCAACTTCCACCTCCCGGGTTCAAGGGATTCTCCCACCTCAGCTCCCCGCCGCGAGTAGCTGGCATTACAGGTGCACACCGCAACGCCTAGCTAATTTTTGTATTTTTAGTAGAGATGGGGTTTCACCATGTTGGTCAGGCTGGTCACGAACTCCTGACTTCAGGTGATCCGCCTGTCTTGGCCTCCCAAAGTGCTGGGATTAACAAGTGTGAGCCACTGCGCCTGGCCATGAAGCTAGGGTTTGAACCCAGGCAATCTGGCTCTGGATAGAGCGCACATTCTGATCTTAACCACTTTCTCCCTTCTACAAATGATATAAAATAGTTTTTTTTTTTTTTGAGACGGAGTTTCACTTTTGTTGCCCAGGCTGGAGTTTAGTGACACAATCTCGGCTCACTGCAACCTTCACCTCCCAGGTTCAAGCGATTCTTATGCCTCAGCCTCCTGAGTAGCTGGGATTACAGGCATGTGCCACCACGCTGGGCTAATTTTTGTATTTTTAGTAGAGACAGGGTTTCACCATGTTGGCCAGGCTGGTCACGAACTCCCGACCTCAGGTGATCTACCTGCCTTGGCCATCCAAAGTGCTGGGATTACAGGCGTGAGGCACTGCTCCCGGCAATTTTCATTTTTAATTTTAATTAATTTATTTTTTGAGACAGGGTCTCACTCTACAAAATTGTGTAGTTGCACAATTTTGGCTTATTGCAACCTCGACCTCCTGGGCTCAGGTGATCTTCCCACCTCAGCCTCCTGAGTACTACAGGCTTGTGTCACCATGCCTGGCTAATTTTCGTATCTTTGTTTTTTGAGACGAAGTCTTGCTCTGTCTCCCAGGCTGGAGTACAGTGGCGTGATCTTGGCTCACTGCAACCTCAGCATCCCGGGTTCAAGCGATTCTCCTGCCTCAGGCTCCCAAGTATCTGAGACTAAGGCACATGCCACCATGCCGGCTAATTTTTTGTATTTTTAGTAGAGATGGGCTTTCATTGTGTTAGCCAGGATGGTCTCAATCTCCTGACCTTGTGATCCGTCTGCCTTGGCTTCCCAAAGTGCTGGGATTACAGGCGTGAGCCACTGTGCCTGGCCTAATTTTTGTATCTTTTGTGGAGATGGGGTTTCACCATGTTACCCAGGCTGGTCTTCAACACCTGGGCCAAGTGATCCTCTTGCTTCGGTCTCCCAAAGTGCTAGGATTATAGGCATGAGACACTCCACTCAGCCTATTTATTTATTTGTTTATATTTAATTTAATTTTCTTGAGACAGTCTCACTTCATTGCCCAGGCTAGAGTGCAGTGGCACAATGTTAGCTCACTGTAACCTCTACCTCCCTGGCTCAAGTGATTCTCGTGCCTCAGCCTCCCAAGTAGCTGGGATTACAGGCGCTTGCCACCATGCCTGGATAATTTTTGTATTTTTAGTAGAGACAGGGTTTTTGCCATGTTGACCAGGCTGGTCTTGAACTCCTTACCTCAAGTGATCCACCTGCCTTGACCTCCCAAAGTGCTGAGATCACAGGCATGAACCACTGCATTCAGCCCTATTATTTTTATTTTATTTTATTTGAGATGTAGTTTTGCTCTTGTTACCCAGGCTGGAGTGCAGTGCACGACCTCAGCTCACCACAACCTCCGCCTCCCAGGTTCAATCAGTTCTCCTGCCTCAGCCTCCCAGGTAGCTGGGATTACAGGCATGCGCCACCACGCCCGCCCGGCTAATTTTTGTATTTTTAGTAGAGACAGGGTTTCACCATGTTGGTCAGGCTGATCTCGAACTCCCGACTTTAGGTGATCTGCCTGCCTCAGCCTCCCAAATTGCTGGGATTATAGGTGTGAGGCACTGCGCCTGGCCGGCCCTATTATTTTTAAAGGCTAATCAAATAAGCAGTGGGAGTGGAAAAGGAACAAAGAAATCTGTAACTGATTGTGATCAACTAGTTGTGAACACCACTGTAACAGGCCAGCCAGAACAGTTTCCTTTTTTGTTTGATTGTTTTTTGCTTTTTTTTTTGAGACAGGGTCTCACTCTGTTGCCCAGGCTGGGGTCCAGTGGCACGATCTTGGCTCACTGCAACCTCCACCTCCTGGGTTAAAGCGATTCTCCCACCTCAGCCTCCCAAGTAACTAGGATTATAGGCACATGCCACCATGCCCGGCTAATATTTATATTTTTTGGTAGAGACGAAGTTTCACCATGTTGGCCAGGCTGGTCTCGAACTCCTGACCTCTGGTGGTCCACCCACATTGGCCTCCCAAATTGCTGGAGTTACAAGTGTGAGCCACCGCACTCAGACTCAGAAGAGTTTTCTATTAATGACATTTATTATTGTAGGGCCTCAATTAGGCCTGATACCATAGAGTTGGCCATAAAAAGGCTATTCTTCCACTTGGACCTTGGTCCCACGCCCTAACTCTCTCTTTGCTCCCAAGATTAATGAGAAGATTGAATAGAACCGTGAAGGTGGAAGCCAGGGATTTTTGATATCTTCAGGGATCCTGAAGCTAATCTCTCGAATCTCCTGCAGATTGGGATTGGGATAACTATAAATGACAAGCCCAGGAGTTTTGAGACAAGCCTGGAAAACATAGTAGGACCCCGTCTCTACAAAAAATACAAAAATTAGCTGGATGTGGTAGTGTGCATCTGTAGTCTCAGCTACTTGGGAGGCTGAGGTGGGAGGATTGCTTGAGCCCATGAGGTTGAGGCTGCAGTGAGCCAAGACTGCACCACTGCACCCCAGCCTGGGCAACAGAGCGAGACCCCTTTAAAAAAAAAAAAAAGAAAAGAAAAAGAACCCTGAAGGTGAGAGGGAGATGCAAAAGGAAGCAGGGCAAAGAGGTTGGGGAAATTGAAAATGTTTAGGACCTAAAAGTGGTCACGGAAGTTTCAGCTGAGCGCTGGCTGTATTCTTGTTGGATGCCTGGAATTCTTAAGACTTCACTTTAGCTTCAAGGAGCTTACAGTCTAGTTGGAAAGAGAGATCAGATACATAAATTAACAATGCCAGACAGCCATAGGGAGTACCCATGGGAATGGGCATCTCAGGGAGTAGGAGTTTGGAAAGGAGGCAGGAAAGGTGGTAGTGAGATGGGAAGGTGAAGAAAGGGGGAAGAGAACCCATGATCTGGAATGCTGAATAAACTAAAATTTGCCGAAAATAGTCAAGACCTATGCTGTTGGGAATAATCATCATCAGAAAGAAATGGCACCCAGGTAGAACAAACTTTCATTCTGTAAATATTTAAGTGCCTTCCAAGTACAAAACACTGTGGCAGACACTGGGAGTTAATATTCAAGAGTGAATGCAAGCCAGAAAAAAAAAAAAAAAAAAAAAAGATGAGGGAAAAATTCAAGACGACCTAGGTCTTTATAATGAGTTTAAGCTTTAATTAGCTAGTGAGTTTCAGTGTTCAGGCCCATAAAAATCATATCCTAAACAATCAAGTACCTTTGGGAATGGGACTGTGGAAATAGTCTTGGAAATCTTTGAGGAACTATGAAAAATAGTGAAAGTAGTGGGAAATGGACACATGTTTATTTTTAAATTTTTATTTATTTATTTGTAGAGATGGGGTCTTGGTATATTGCCCAGGCTGGTCTCTAACTGCTGGCCTCAAGCCATCCTCCTGCCTTGGCCTCCCAAAGGGCTAGGATTATAGGCGTGAGCCGCCGTGCCTAGCTGATGTTTACTTTTTAAGATGATAATATCTAACTTTTATAGAGGACTCACCATATGCTAGGCACGGTTCTAAGCACTTCACATACATTATCTCATTTAATCCTGACCACATTAGGAAGTAGGTGTTATCTTTTGTCCTCATTTTTTAATTGAGGAAATTAAGTCATAGACAGTTTGACACTTTGCTCAAGATCAAACTACTAGCATCTGCAAGAGCCAAGACATAAAGCAAGCTGTCTGAATCAGAAGCCTTGCTGTTAAACACGGTAGATTCTAGAATCTTCAGAGCAAGGAATTTAACACCTGGCTAATTTCTAGAATGGATGCCAGTCATTTACTTGTCTGTGTTGAGATTAATCCTGCTGCCTCTTCCTGCAAACTACACTTTCCAGGCTCTCTTGCCAAGTGACTTTGGGCTAGGTTCAGCTAGCAGGAGGCACTAGTGGGAGACTGGAGGGGAGGCAGGGAAGGAGGACCCAGGGCGGGCCCCATCCCCTCTGCCTCAGGGCAGAGGGGCCTTTGTCTTTAGCAGCAGCTGCGCATCTTCCATGGTTCTAGTTTCCACTGGGTAGCCTGGCTTCTTAGGTGCTGGTGACACCACCTCCTCCCTTTGTTCCTCCAGCTTCCTGCTGTTGCTTATCTCTGGGCTACCTCACCATCTCCTTTTGGACTTTTAGCAATTTCATCATATTTTTCTCGTTCTTTGTTAAATTTCTTCTACTGAATTAACTGTTATGGACTGTTTACCTGACCAGATTCTGACCCATGGAGGTAATCGTCACTAGTACCTGGCATAGTTCACCAACTAGACACATCATTCTAAAATCATTCTTGGCTGGGGGTGGTGGCTCACGCCGGTAATCCCAACACTATGGGAGGCCGAGGTGGGAGGATTGCTGGAGCCCGGGAGTTTGAGACCAGCCTGGGCAACATAAGGAGACCCCATCTTTACAAAAAACAAGAATAAATTAGCCAGGCATGGTGGCACATGCCTGTGATCTCAGCTACTTGGGAAGCTGAGGTGGGAGGATCACTTGAACCCAGGAGGTCGAGGTTACAGAGAGCTGTGATCCCACCACCTTACTCCAGCCTGGGTGCATTCCCCATCTCAAAACGAAAAAAGTTAATTAATTAAAAATAAAAATCGACTGGGCGCGGTGGCTCAGGCCTGTAATCCCAGCACTTTGGGAGGCCGAGGCAGGCAGATCATGAGGTCAGGAGTTCAAGACCAGCCTGGCCAACATGGTGAAACCCCCGTCTCTACTAAAAATATAAAAATTAGCTGGCCAGGTGCGGTGGATCATGCCTGTAATCCCAGCAATTTGGAAGGCAGAAGTGGGCGGATCACTTGAGGTCAGGAGTTCGAGACCCGCTTGGCCAGCATGGTGAAACCCTGTCTCTACTAAAAATACAAAAAAATTAGCCAGGCTTGGTGGCGAGCGCCTGTAATTCCAGCTAGTCGGGAGGCTGAGGCAGGAGAATCGCTTAAATCCGGGAGGCAGAGTTTGTGGTGAGCTGAGATCGTGCCATTGCACCCCAGCCTGGGTGACAAGAGTGAACTCTGTCTCAAAAAAATAAATAAAATAAAATACAGGCCAGGCGTGGTGGCTCACGGCTGTAATCCCAGCACTTTGGGAGGCTGAGGTGGGTGGATCACCTGAGGTCAGGAGTTTGAGACCAGCCTGGCCAACATGGTGAAATCCCGTCTCTACTAAAAATACAAAAATTAGCTAGGTGTGGTGGCGGGTGCCTGTATTCCTAGCTACTCGGGAGGCTGAGGCATGAGAATCACTTGAACCCGGGAGGCGGAGGTTGCAGTGAGCTGAGATCTCGCCACTGCACTCCAGCCTGGCGACAGAGTGAGACTTTGTTTCAAAATAAACAAACTAACACACAAACAAAACCAAAAATCAGCTGGGTGTGGTGGCGGGCACCTGTAGTCCCACCTACTCGGGAGGCTGAGGCAGGAGAATTGCTTGAACCTGGAAGGTGGAGGTTGCAGTGAGCCGAGATCACGCCATTGCACTCCAACCTGGGCAACAGAGCAAGACTCCATCTCAAAAAAATAAATAAATAAAAAAGTAAAAAATAAATAAAAATACAAATCAGTTTCTTTTTTGGGAGTATTACTTAGTACCATAAACATAGACTATCTAGATTTAAGCCAATAGGAAAATATGGGCTGAATGATAATACGATTAGTACCCTCAAGTTGAAATAGGTATTCATAATGCACGCATCAAAACTGATGTCAATCTGGAGAGTCCCAGTCAACATATACAAAAATTAATTAAGGCCGGGCACAGTGGCTTACGCCTGTAATCCCAACACTTTGGGAGGCTGAGGTGGGCAGATTGCTCGAGCTCAGGAATTTGAGACCAGCCTATACAAAATGGTGAAACCCAATCTCTACAAAACATACAAAAATTAGCCACTGCTCTCCAGACTGGGTGACAGAGTAAGACCTTGTCTTAAAAAAAAAAAAAAAATTAATTATATGAAGATGTAGAATAAGAGTTAATTAGATTTTAAGATGACATGAATTGGAATTGGGAGCTAGAAGACAAAATAAGGAATCTAAAGATTTTGACAACCTAGGATGATGGATCTGAGAGATCTATGATGACAGAGGAGATAAAAATGCAAAATTCAGGCCGGGCGCGATGGCTCACACTTGTAATCCCAGCACTTTGGGAGGCTGAGGTGGGCGGATCATGAGGTCAGGAGATCAAGACCATCCTGGTTAACAAGGTGAAATCCTGTCTCTACTAAAAATACAAAAATTAGCCGGGCATGGTGGCGGGTGCCTATAGTCCCAGCTACTCAGGAGGCTGAGGCAGGAGAATGGCGTGAACCCGGGAGGCAGAGCTTGCCGTGAGCCGAGATGGTTCCACTGCACTCCAGCCTGGGCAACAAAGCGAGACTCTGCCTCAAAAAAGAAAAAAAAAAAAATTGCAAAATCCTACAACTTAGGTTAAAAACACCAACTTACAGAAAGGACAGGTAGCTTATTTATTGTTTATGTAAAGAGGAATTAAGCCCAGAAACTTGGGAGGCTGAGGTGGGAGAATTTCTTGAGCCCAGTTGAGTCCAGCCAGGGCAACATAGCAAGACCCCTTCTTTAAAAATAAAAACTAGGAGCCCGACACGGTGGCTCACACCTGTAATCCCAGTGCTTTAGGAGGCTGAGGCAGGCGGATCACTTAAGGTCCGGAGTTCAAGACCAGCCTAGTCAACATGGTGAAACCCCATTTCTACTAAAAATACAAAAATGAACCAGGTGTGGTGGCATGTGCCTGTAATCCCAGCTACTTGGGAGGCTGAGGCAGGAGAATTGCTTGAACCTGGGAGGCGGAGGTTGCAGTGAGCTGAGATCGCGCCATTGCACTCCAGCCTGGACAACAAGAGTGGAACTCTGTCTCAAAAATAAATAAAATAAAATAAAATAAAAAATAAAAACTAGGGGCCAGGCACAGTGGCTCATGCCTGTAATCCCAGCACTTTGGGAGGCCAAGGTCAGAGGACTGCCTGAAGCCAGGAGTTTGAGACCAGCTTAGGCAATATAGCAAGACCCTGTCTCTACAAAAAATAAAAATATAAATAAATTTAATTGAAATTAGAGATTTCTGCTGGTACTGAATGAATAGCATGGTGTGGTTGCATAAAAGCTAACATACTAGAGAAGCAGAACTGGCCAGTACTGCCATTTATCAGGTGGATGAACTTGGCAAGTTTTTACTTTTCTGTGCCCAATTTTCTCCATGTATAAAATAAGGATGATGCTAATATTAGTGTTTTAGTTATCTATTGCTGCATAGCAAATTTCCCTAAAACTTAGGGCTTAAAACAGTGACCACTTATTTTCTCAAAGGTTTTGTGTGTCAGTAAATCAGAAGTAACTTAGCTGGGTGATTTCGACTTGCTGTTTCTCATAAAGGTGCAGTCATCTGAAGACTTGACTGGGGCTGAAGGATCCATTTCCAAGATGGCTCCCTTACATGCCTGGCAAGTAGGTATTGGCTGTTGGCAGGAGGCCTCAGTTCCTCCCCATATGGGCATCTCCATAAGCTGTTTGAGTGTCCTCATAACATGGCAGCTGGCTTCCCCTAGAATGGGCTATGTAAGAGAGAGCAAGGTGGAAGTCACAATGCTTTTAACACTCAGTCTCAGAAAGCACACCCCATCATTTCTGCAATATCCCTTAGTAACACAGGTCCGCCCTATGCATTGTAGGAGGAGATTACACAAGAGCACAGATATTGACAGGTAAAGATCATTGAAGTCCATCCTGAAGGCTGGCTATGCTAGTCTACACTAGTCTACACTCTGGCTCCCAAAGGTTCATGTCCTTCACAAATGCAAATCTGTTCAACCCTCCCAAGGCACTCAAAAGTCTCATCCCATTACAAAATCAGCTTGAAGTCCAGAATCTTGTCATCTAAAACAGGCCTCCAGGTGAGGTTCTTCTGGACTAATTCCTATGTACAGCTCCTTGAGTAGCTCTTCTTGATCTGAAGACCTATGAGCTAAAAAGAGAACTTATATTCCCTTTCCTACTCCTCCATCACCAACATACAATGATGAGATATGGGAAAAGCATAGGATTACCTCTACAAATATTTCTATTCACAAAAAGAGAGAAGTCCGCTGGGCATGGTGGCTCACACCTGTAATCCCAGAACTTTGGGAGGCCGAGGCAGACGGATCACCTGAGGTCAGGAGTTCGAGACCAGCCTGACCAACATGGAGAAACCCCGTCTCTACTAAAAATACAAAATTAGCTGGGTGTGGTGGCACATGCCTGTAATCCCAGCTACTTGGGAGGCTGAGGCAGAGGAACTGCTTGAATGTGGGAGGCAAATGTTGCAGTGAGCCAAGATCATGCCATTGTACTCTAGCCTGGGTAAGAAGAGCAAAATTCTGTCTCAAAAAAAAAAAAAAAAAAAGGCCGGGTGCAGTGGCTCATGGCCTGTAATCCAAGAACTTTGGGAGGTCGAGGTGGGCAGATCACAAGGTCAGGAGATCGAGACCATCCTGGCTAACATGGTGAAAACCCGTCTCTACTAAAAACACACACAAAAATTAGCCGGGCATGGCCGGGCGCGGTGGCTCACGCTTGTAATCCCAGCACTTTGGGAGGCCGAGGCGGGCGGATCACGAGGTCAGGAGATCGAGACCACGGTGAAACCCTGTCTCTACTAAAAATACAAAAAAATTAGCCGGGCGTGGCGGCGGGCGCCTGTAGTCCCAGCTACTCGGAGAGGCTGAGGCAGGAGAATGGCGTGAACCCGGGAGGCGGAGCTTGCAGTGAGCCGAGATCGCGCCACCGCACTCCAGCCTGGGTGACAGAGCCAGACTCCGTCTCAAAAAAAAAAAAAAAAAAAAAAAAAAAAAAAAAAAAAAAAAAAAAAATTAGCCGGGCATGGTGACGGGAGCCTGTGGTCCCAGCTACTTGGTAGCCTGAGGCAGAAAAATGGCATGAACCCAGGAGGCAGAGCTTGCAGTGAGCCAAGATTGCACCACTGCACTCCAGCCTGGGCAGCAGAGCGAGACTCTGTCTCAAAAAAAAAAAAAAAAAAAAAAGGAGAGGTCCCTGGGGGCAGGGAAAAAAAAGGGATAAATAAATAAATATAGGAAGTAGTCACTATTCTATAGAAAAATACTGAAGGATACAGGTTGGCTGTTCCTTGAGTAGAGCTCAGGGCCTGAGCATAATTTCGCATAGCTCTTGGCTCCAGCTTTGGGCTCTTTGTGCTCTGCCCTCTGAGCCACCTTTCCTTTTTATAGAAAGGCTCATGCTTGCAGCTGTGTTGTTTTCTCAGCCTGCTTTTGCTGTAGAAGTGTGGGGGTCAAGACTGGGCATGGTGGCTCATGCCTGTAATCCCAGCACTATGGGAGGCCGAGGCAGGTGGATCACTTGAGGTCAGAAGTTCGAGACCAGCCTGGGCAACATGGTGAAACCCCCGTCTCTACTAAAAATACAAAAATGAGCCAGGCGTGGTGACACACGCCTGTAATCTCAGCTACTGGAGAGTATGAGGTGGGAGAATCACTTGAACCTAGGAGGTGGAGGCTGCAGCGAGCCGAGATCATGCCACTGCACTCCAGCCTGGGTGACAGGGTGAGACTCCATGTCAAAAAAGAAAAAAAAAAGAAGTTTGGGGGTCCAGAAACTTCTTCTTATTTTGTATTCCCTCTATCTGTTTCAATACAAGCTGGTAGCGTTTCTGTGAATACAATTTTCTTAAAACTTTTGTGACTCTCCAGTGAACCTTATTGGGGTTCACTCAATTAGATAAAAGTCGTACTCACAAATCTCTTTGAGATAAACTCTTTTCTACCTCAGGCTTCAGTTTAGCCTGCTGAGGGGCAACACTCATAAGCTGCTTCTTTTTTTTTTTTTTGATGGAGTCTCACTCTGTCACCCAGGCTGTAGTGCAGTGGCGCGATCTCGGCTCACTGCAACCTCTGCCTCCTGGGTTCAAGTGATTCTCCTGCCTCAGCCTCCTGAGTAGCTGGAGCTACCAGTGCCTGCCACTATGCCTGGCTAATTTTTGTATTTTTAGTACAGACAGTGTTTCACCATATTGGCCAGGCTGGTCTCGAACTCCTGACCTCGTGATCCGCCTGCCTCGGCCTCCGGAAGTGCTGGGATTACAGGCATGAGCCACCACGCCCAGCCATAAGCTTCTTTTTAAAATTTTTTAGAGACAGGATCTTTCTCTGTCACACAGGTTAGAGTACAATAATACAATCATAGCTCACTGCAGTGTAGAACTCCTGGGTTCAAGTTATTCTCCTGCCTCATCCTCCTGAGTAGCTATGACTACAGGTGCATACTTTCATGCCCACTATTTTATTTTTATTTTTATTTATTTTTTTTTGAGACAGAGTCTCACTGTCTTGCCCAGGCTGTAGTGCAGTGGTGTGATCTTGGCTCACTGCAACCTCCACCACCTGGGTTCAAGCAATTCTCCTGCCTTAGCCTTCCGAGTAGCTGGGATCACAGGCATGTGCCACCATGCCCAGCTAATTTTTTTGTATTGTTAGTAGAGACAGGGTTTCACTATATTGGCCAGGCTGTTCACGAACTCCTGAACTTGTGATCCGCCTGCCTTGGACTCCCAAAGTGCTGGGAGCCACCGCACCAGGCCCATGCCCACTAATTTTAAAAAATTTTTTGTAAGATGGGACCATGCTATGTTGTCCAGGCTGGTCTTGAACTCCTGGCCTTAAGCAATCCTCCCACCTCGACCTTCTAGAGTTCTGGGATTACAGGTGTGACCCACCATGCCTGGCTCTTAAGATTCTTAAAAACTATATCGTTAGGCTGGGTGCTGTGGCTCACACCTGTAATCCCAGCACTTTGGGAGGCCGAGGTGGGTAGATCACATGAGGTCAGGAGTTTGAAACAGCCTGGCCAACATGGTGAAACCCTGTCTGTATTAAAAATACAAAAATTAGCCAGACATGGTGGTACGTTCCTGTAGTCCCAGCTACTCGGGAGGTGGAGGCAGGAGAATCGTTTGGACCCAGGAGGCGGAGGTTGCAGTGAGCTAACATCACGCCACTGCACTCCAGCCTGGGTGACAGAGTGAGACTCTGTCTCAAAAAAAATGAAAACCAAAAACCCCAAAAACCACATTGTTAGACTAAATGGTTTCCTGAGTACCACCTTAGATCCTTCTGATATTAACAAAGCATGTTACACTCAATCTTGGCTTTGTCTTTATACCATGTTTTCCTGAGAGTGCCCTGAATTTGATATTTGCCCAGAAGCTATTTAAAAAATTTAACATCATTTACTGTCTGGAGAGGCTGAGAATTTTAAAATCCAAAAATTCCTGGCTCTCTTTTTGTTTTTCTTTTGAGACGGAGTCTTGCTCTGTTGCCAGGCTGGAGTGCGATAGCGAGATCTCAGCTCACTGCAATCTCCGCCTCCTGGGTTCAAGCGATTCTCCTGCCTCAGCCTCCTGAGAGTTGGGACTACAGGTGAGCGCCACCATGCCCAGCTAATTTTTGTATTTTTAGTAGAGACGGGGTTTTACCATGTTGGCTAGGATGGTCTTGATCTCTTGACCTTGTGATCTGCTCTCCTTGGCCTCCCAAAGTGCCGGGATTACAGGCGTGAGCCACCACACCCGGCCTCCTGGCTTTTTTTAAGCAGTATTTTTTTTTCCTAGCTATCTATCTCGCACTTTACTATAAGCAACAAAGAAGAAACCAGGTGTTAACTTCAACATTCTCCCTGAAAATCTCCTTAGCTAGATTTCCCATTCATTAATTACATTTTTTACTTTCCATGTTACTGCACACTAACTACAGTTCCTAAACTTGCTGAATAACGAGAATCCTCTTTCTTCCAGTTTCAAAACACATTTTTCTCACTTTCCTTAAGTCTTCACTGGCCGCCTCTTCAAAGGCCATCATGGCTGGGTATGGTGGCTTGTGCCTATAATCTCAGTGACTTAGGATCAGTTGAGGCCAGGAATCTGAAATCAGCCTGGGCAACATAGCAAGACCCTGTCTTTAAAAAAAAAAAAAAAGAGGCCACTGTGGTTCTACTAACTGTCACTTCCAGGCATTTTAGACTTTCACTAACACTCAAAGTCTTTCCAGCTTCTGCCATTTGCCTAATTTCAAAGTCATTCTTACATTTTAGTTGTTTGTCACAGCAGCACTCCACTTTTAGTGCCCGAACCTATTAGTTATCTATTGCTGAATGAGAAATCATCCCAAAATTTCACAGCTTAAAATATAAAATAAACATTTATTGTTGTAATCATTTTATATTGGTTAGGAATTTGAAACTGACTTACCTAGATGACCTTGGCTCAGGGTCTTTCATTAGGTTGCAGTCCAGATGTTGGCCAGGACAGTGATCATCTGAAGGTTTGACCGTGGCTGGAGGATCTGCCTCCAAGATGGCTCACTCATATGCCTGGCAAGTTCATGCTGGCTGTTGGCAGGAGGCCTCAGTTCCTTACCTGTGGACCTTTCTATAGGACTTCTTGAGTGTCCTGCAACATGGCAACTAGCTTTCTTCAAAATGAGTGATCCAAAAGACAGCAAAATATATTTTTGATTTTAGACTTTAGATTTTTATATAATGTCTTTTATTGCTTATTACTCTTGGAAGTCACACACTGTCACTGCTGCCAGACTCTATTAGAAACAAGTCACTGGCCAGGCAGGGTGGCTCACACCTGTTATCCCAGCACTTTGGGAGGCCGAGGCAGGTGGATCACCGGAGGTCAGGAGTTCAAGAGTAGCCTGGCCAACATGGTCAAAAATTAGCCTGGTGTGGTGGCATGTGCCTGTAGTTCCAGCTACTCTGGAGGCTGAGGCAGAATTGCTTGAACCCAGGAGTCAGAGATTGCAGTGAGTGGAGATTGCGCCACTGCACTCCAGCCTGGATGACAGAGCAAGACTCTATCTCAAAAGAAAAATAAATAAAATACATTTATTTAATATATAATAATAATGAGCATTTATAATAATATATAATAATAATGAGTATTTACACTGTACTAAAATATCACGTCCTTCCTCTATGCCACTGCAGTCTTCCTTCCTTTCAGTTAGAGTATGAGCCAAAGTCTTTACAATGACTTACAGGGTTTTATGGGATGTCACCCCGTGACCTGTCTGATCTCCTCTTCTATTGCCCTCTTCCTTGCTCATTCTGTTTCAGCCACACTACCTTGTTCACTAATACGTGAATATGGGAGCTATGTTCTCACCTCAGTCTTGGCATTTGCTTCTGCTTTTGCTTAGAATGCTTTTCTTCCTGAGAACCACTTGGTTTGTTCCCTCATATCCTCAGGTTCTTGGTGGGGCCTTCTCTGACCCCAGTGTATAAAATTATACCCCCAACAATGTCTATCTCCCTTCCTCAATTAATTTTTCTCCTTAGCACTTAGCACTGTCTAATGAACTATTTTATTAATTCATCACATTTATCCCTGCTCTTCTCACAAGAATGTACATTCCATGAGGGCGGGGTCTATTTGTTTACTGCCGTATCCTCAGTGCCAAAAACAATGTCTAGCACATAGTAGGTATTCAATAAATGCTTTTTGAGTGAATGAATCAGTGACCACTAGTGACAGGCATCACATAGATTATGTCTTTTAATCTACTCAACTACCCTTTGTATTATTAGCTCCATGTTAAAGGTGAGGAAACTGAAGCTCCAGCAGGATATATAACTTGCTGAAGGTCCCAACCAGTAAGTAGTAAAGACTAGATTCACACACTAATTGCCAAGTCCAGAGCCCTTGTTCCTAGCTACTATGTGTTACTGCCTCCCCATGTACTGGAAGCCACATTATACAAGATTAGTAAAATGAAATAATGCAGAGGAAGGTGACAGGAATGTTGAAATGTCTCTAAGTCATGTCATATGATAAGCTGTTTATGAAACTAGAAAGGCTTTTCAACTAAAGGAAAGCTTAACCTTTATTTTATTTATTTATTTATTTTTTGAGACAGGGTCTTACTCTGTTGCCCAGGCTGGAGTGCAGTGGCACGATCATGGCTCACTACAACCTTTACCTCCTAGGCTTAAGCAGTCCTCCCATCCCAGCCTGCCAAGTAGTTGGGACTACAGCCCGGCGCCACTATGCCTGACTAATTTTTGTATTTTTTGGTAGAGACGGGTTTTCACCATGTTGCCCAGGATGATCTCGAACTCCTGAGCTTAAACAATTCTCTCACCTTGGCTTCCCAAAGTGCTGGAATTACAGGCGTGAGCTACTGCACCCGGCTGGAGAGCTTAACTTTAGTGAAAACTAGATTCAAATATTTGACAAGCTGTAGTGTAGAACAAGAATTTGTTTATTCTGTATACTCTGAAGGCCCGAAACTGGAATTAATGGAGCAAATAAAGTCAGTCTACTTCCTGCTTGAGGTACAGAGGCTGAGGGCAAGTGTTGATATAGAGGGATACCTGTCTGGGGCCATCAGTACTCCTTGACAACTCTGTGACTCATCAGTTTCAGGATGGCTCACTTCACAGAAGACAAGGGCAAAGGGAGCTTATTGAAGTAAGTTGTCTCACTTTGTTGCCAGGCTGGAGTGCAGTGGCACAATCTGGGCTCACTGCAACCTCTGCCTCCTGGATTCAAGCAATTCTCCTGCCTCAGCCTCCGGAGTAGCTGGGACTAGAGGTGTGCGCCATCGTGCCCAGCTAATTTTTGTATTTTTAGTAGAGATGGGGTTTTACCATGTTGGCCAGGATGGTCTCGATCTCTTGACCTCATGATCGGCCTCCCAAAGTGCTGGGATTACAGGCATGAGCTCGTGAGCCACCGCACCTGGCCAGGCTTTTTTTTTTTTTTTCTTGAGACAGAGTTTTTTGCTCTTGTTGTGCAGGCTGGAGTGCAATGGCGTGATGTCGGCTGACTGCAACCACTGCCTCCTGGGTTCAAGCGATTCTCCTTCCTCAGCCTCCTGAGTAGCTAGTATTACAGGCATGCGCCACCATGCCCAGCTAATTTTTGTATTTTTAGTAGAGACAAGATGGAGTTTCACCATGTTGGCCTGGCTGGTCTCGAACCCCTGACCTCAGGTGATCCACCAGCCTCGGCCTCCCAAAGTGCTGGGATTACAGGTGTGAGCCACCATGCCCGGCCCACAAAGGCCTTTTATGGAACAATTTTGGCAAATGTCTGGGTTGGAATACAGATTTAGAGGTTAGGTTAAAAAGAAATGACTGGCCAGTCGCGGTGGCTCACGCCTGTAATCCCAGCACTTTGGGAGGCTGAGGCGGGTGGATCATAAGGTCAGGAGTTCAAGACCAGCCTGACCAACATGGTGAAACCCCGTCTCTACTAAAAACGCAAAAAAAAATTAGCTGGGTGTGGTGGTGCGTGCCTGTAATCCCAGCTACTCAGGAGACTGAGGCAGGAGAACTGCTTGAACCCGGGGAGGCGGAGGTTGCAGTGAGCCGAGATCTGTCTCAAAAAAAAAAAAAAAAAAAAAAAAATGACCAGTGAAGGAATATAGACAGCTTTTAAAAACTTTTGCTTGCAGCCAGGCATGGTGGCTCATTCCTGTAATCTCAGCACTTTAGGAGGCTGAGGTGGAAGGATCAGTTGAGTCCAGAAGTTCGAGACCAGCCTGGGAAACGTAGTAAGACCCCTTCTCTACAAATAATAAAAAATTAACCAGGCATGGTGGTAGATGTCTGTAGTTCCAGCTACTCAGGAGGCTGAGGCAGCAGAATTGCTTGAGCTTAGGAAGTCGAGGCTGCAATGAGCCATGATTGTGCCACAGCACTCAGCTTGAGTAACAGAGTGAGACCCTGTCTTAAAAACAAAACAAAACAAAAAACAAAAACACCAACAACAAAATTTCTATGTTTGAAGGGAGAGATGGAACTGAAGGCCTACACTTGGTTTTGGGAGCTGGCTTCCTTGTGCTTTGGAAGAGAATAAGATGCAGTTCAATGTTTTTTTTGTTTGTTTGTTTGTTTTTGTTTTTTTGAGACAGAGTGTCGCTTTGTTGCCAGCTTGAGTGCAGTGGCACGATTGCAGCTTACTGCAATCTCTGCCTCCTGGGTTCAAGCGGTTCTCCTGGTGCGCCTCCCAAGTAGCTGGCACTACAGGCGTGCGCCACCACGCCCAGCCAATTTTTGTATTTTTAATAGAGACAGAGTTTCACCATGTTGGGCAGAATGGTCTCGATCTCTTGACCTCAGGTGGTCCACCCACTTTGGCCTCCCAAAGTGCTGGGATTACAGGCGGGAGCCACCACGCCCAGCCGCAGTTCAATTTTTTTATGTGGGGTGGGGACACCCCTCAGAAATTTGAGTGTAACCTCAAATCATGTCCATTTGTTGAGCCTCTGGTATATTAAAAAATTAAGGCTGGGCCCAGTGGCTCATGCCTGTAATCCCAACACTTTGGGAGGCCGAGGCGGGCGGATTACCTGAGGTCAGGAATTTGAGACCAGCCTAGCCAACATGGTGAAACCCCATCTCTACTAAAAATACAAAAATTAGCCAGGCATGGCGGCAGGTGCCTGTAATCCCAGCTACTCAGGAGGCTGAGGCACGAGAATCGCTTGAACCCGGGAAATGAGGTTGCAAATGAGCCGACATTGTGCCACTGCACTCCAGCCTGGGTGATAGAGCCAGACTTGGTCTAAATAATAATAATAATAACAACAACTAAGAAATGCTAAGATGGTTTTGATAATACTTGGTATATTTAAACATTTAACAAATAAAAACTTGATACAAACAACACAGCTATATAGTACTATTTACAAGAACCGGCCGGGCGCGGTGGCTCACGCTTGTAATCCCAGCACTTTGGGAGGCCGAGGCGGGCGGATCACGAGGTCAGGAGATCAAGACCACGGTGAAACCCCGTCTCTACTAAAAAATACAAAAAATTAGCCAGGCGTGGTGGCGGGCGCCTGTAGTCCCAGCTACTCGGAGAGGCTGAGGCAGGAGAATGGCGTGAACCCGGGAGGTGGAGCTTGCAGTGAGCCGAGATTGAGCCACCGCACTCCAGCCTGGGTGACAGAGCGAGACTCCGTCTCAAAAAAAAAAAAAAAAAAAAAAAAAAAAAAGAACCAACAGGAATTTTTTTAACTACAAAATTAGAAATTTGAGGGCCTTTATAAATGTGAGGTTGAGACCAAAGGATTCTCATGGCACCAGGGTGAAGACGAGGACAGGGGCATGGGTGCAGGTTAGAGGTCCCTCAAGAGGTGTGGGTGTTATCTCCAAAAGCCTCAGGGAATTGGCACAGAAATATCCTACTCTTAGATAAAGGGGACACAGGGGCCTGCTTGTCTTGGTCAGAGGGAGTTCTGTGATAGCATTCTGCAGTCCAGGAGTGCAGAGTCTCACCTGGACTCTTACCCTGTGACCCCGGGGACAGGCATCCTGGAGTGATTCGTGTCTGAGGCGCCCACAGGGGGGCAGTGTGACAACTCAGAGGCGCTCCAAGGAGAGGGCACAGAAGTGCCAAGCTTCCTCCCTCCCGCGGACCATCTGTCGTGTATCACCCGCCACCCCCCCACTCCCTCTCCTTTCCTGGAGTTAGTGAGGGCTGCCCACCAACCTCCACACAGGGACAGCAGACGGAAACTCTGACGTTTCCCTCTCTGCAGCTGGAAACCTAAGAGCAGCTTGTCTGCCCGTCTCGCCCAGAGTCCCGCCCCTTTAAGTACAGGTGTCCAGGGTGGAAACATGGAAAGTGGAACAGGGGAAGGAACAGGCTGGTAGTACCCGTGGCCCTGGTGGGACTGGCTTTGCCTCTACCTCTCAGTTCCCTAGGTTCGGTTTGCAGTCCCAACATCCAGCACAAGGGGGCGCTATCACCCTGCAAACCCTGCCCCGCGGGTCTCGTACATGGAGTGGGCGCAGCCATAGAGAGTGGGATGTGTTCCTCTAAGTCCCTTACCCAGCTTTCCTCCACTCAGAACCTACATGCAATCTTGTGCAGGGATGAGGTGGGGAGATCTCTGGAGCACAGGCCAGCAAAGCAAAGAAGAGTTTGGGGAATCTGACATAGAGCTTAGAGGGATATAGGGAAGAGAGGCCTCCTGGCTGGGCCCGCCAGGTCAGAGTCTAGGTGTGGGCTGGGCTGGGAGTGCGAGCCAAAGGCTGGGTATTTCCAGAAGAGTTGGGTCAACACAACCTGATACCAACCACTCCCAGATTAAGGGCAGGCAGGGAGTGGAGAGTTGACACCTAAGGGGGAGGGGATGGGGCCTACGGGGACAAAGTAGGAACTCTGGGGGTATGAACCTCTTTACCTCAATATATTTTTCTTTTTTAAAACCTTTTAAAGATTGAGGTGATGGTTGGTCTAAAGGTAGTGTGTTATCTCAACTGATTGCTCACAGTCCGTTACAGATCAAACTCCTTGTTCTGTTCTTTTCCCCCTTCTCACTACTGCACTTGACTAATCTAAAAAAAAAATAATAAGGTAAAATATACCATGAAAGGCCAGGCGCATTGGCTGACGCCTGTAATCCCAGCACTTTGGGAGACTGGGGCAGGCAGATCACGAGATCAGGAGTTTGAGACCTGCCTGGTCAACGTGGTGAAACCCTGTCTCTACTAAAAATACAAAAAAAAAAAAAAAAAATTAGCTGGGTATGGCAGGTGCCTGTAATCCCAGCTACTTGGGAGGCTGAGGCAGGAGAATCGTTTGAACCCGGGAGGTGGAGGTTGCAGTGAGCCGAGATTGCACCATTGCACTCCAGCATGGGCGACAGGGCGAGACTCTGTCTCACACACACAAAAATATTTATATATACCATGATGTTCACAAAGTGCACTAAGTTGAAGTGTTCAGCTCAATGAGTTATGTATTCACTACTTATGTGTCCATAATGTGTACATATGCATACAATACTTATGTAATCACAACTACCACTGGTAATTCAATTCAACAAATTTTATTGAGTGCCTCCTGTGTGTCTAGCACTATTTTACCCTTTTGTAAGAAAAGGGAGGCTAGAACCTGTTTTCCAGTGGCTGTGATAGGGTTGATATTATGAATTATAGTAATTCCTTGACAGAACTGGACCATCACCTGGTATGAGAGAGCAACATGTGTGATCTACTTACAGTGACCGTCATCTTGGACTCCAGAATGGGAAGAATTGTCTGCCATGTCTGAATATACTAACTCACAGAACTCCAGGGGACAAAACTGGATCTAGGAAATAGAGTCAGGGCAGCCATACTCCTAGCACAGAGTCAGGTGCTGAGCAGGTGAGAGAGCCTTTTGGGGAACTGATCCTGCTCTCTGGCCTGGTGCTACATGTCTCTGTAAGTTGGGCAATGAGTGATGTCTTTGACAAACCAAAGTGAAATGGAGCCTGTTGCGTGTGTATGAATCCACTGGGCCTTCTGACACGCCAGTCTTTTTTCTCAGCTTTGTGGTCAGCCTGGCCTTGCCTCACCCAGACCCCATCCTGCTCCAAGTCAGGGAAGTGCCCCTAGCAGGAAATTGAGTGAGTGAGCAGGATGTGACCCGTGATGAGGCAGCTCCCAGACCTGGCTGGTCCCTGAGTCAATGAGCTACTTCGGGCACTCAAAGGAAACCCTTCCGCCCATTCACTACTTCCACCGCCTCTTCTATCACCTCTACCGTCCCTCCCTACCCAGGTGTGGGTCTTTGGAGGCAGGGAGCTGGTCTCTTTTTTCTCTAAGTCACAAAGGAATAAGGGACTCTGGGGGCAAATGGCCTCAGCATGGAGACAGAGGAGGCTGCTCCTTGGGGATGCCAGTGACTGCCCTGGCCAGGGGGCTGCCAGTAATCTTGCTTTGGAGCCCCTAGGGCCAGGAATGGTGGCAGGGTAGGACAGAGGGGGCTGGGCCTGGCTGGGAAGGCTGGCCTGGAAGGAGCTGAGCCATCGGCCCTGGGCCAGGGTGGAAAATATGTGTGTGAGCTCATTTGGAAGGTGGCTTCTGGCCAGTCAGGCCTGCCTCCCTTCCAGGCCCTGGTTGCCCAGCCCCTTGCAGGCGGCCTCCGGTCTCCCTACTTTCACAAGACTGAGAGAGGAGGGCAGAAACCCCCAAGGCTGGGGCTAGCTGTGCAGACTTGAGCTTTTAAAGGAGGTGTACTCAGATTTGGGTTGGTAGGTAGGAAACGGGGACAGGAGCTGCAGGACGAGGGAGCAGCCTTGGCTGGGGTTTCCTTGGGGCCTTTGGGAATGGGCACCACCCCTGAAGCCCCCCATCCCCCATGCCCTTGCACAGAAACATTCACCCATCCCACCCTTAGCTGCTGCCATTGTCTCATTCCATCCCTTTGGCTTCTGAGTCTTGGTGCCACCTTCCTTCCCTCAGAGTGCGGCTCCTGTCCCCAAGAAGGGAGGCGATGGGCTGGCAAAGTGGGGTCCTTTTCCCTCTGCACTCCTATCCCCCATAATATTGCTGCACAATAAGCAAATACAGCCGGGTGCTCAGGCCTGTAATCCCAGCACTTTGGGAGGCCGAGGCAGGCAGATCACCTGAGGTCGGGAGTTTGAGACCAGCCTGACTAACATGGAGAAACCCCGTCTCTACTAAAAATTCAAAATTAGCTGGGCGTGGTGGCTCATGCCTGTAATCCCAGCTACTCAGGAGGCTGAGTCAGGAGAATCGCTTGAACCGGGGAGGCGGAGGTTGCAGTGAGCTGAGATCGTGCCATTGCACTCCAGCCTGGGCAAGAAGAGTGAAACTCCGTCTCAAAACAACAACAACGACAACAACAACAACAACAACAACAACAACAACAACAAACCATAATAAGCAAATACATATGTGCTGACAGATCCCCAGAACACACACTGCCATGAAAACGCCCAGCTACCCAGGGTCCATGCTGGAAGAGACACCAAGAGATTGCCAGGATCTGCCAGTATAGAAAAATAAATAAGTAAATTGGAAAGATCTGGGTTTTAAATTTGGACTAACAACCTGTGACCTTGACCAAGTTATTTATCTTTCTGGGCCTCAGTTCCCTTATTTGTTAAATGGGGACAATATTAGTGCCTGTGTCATTGTGTGTTGTAAGGACCTCAGCAAATGTTAGTTTCACCATTGCTGGAAGGGAAGGAGGGATACAGAGCGGAAAGAGACCACTGGAAAGTCTGTCAGATTGTGGGGAGAAGGGGCCCTGGGGGAGGGACAGTGAAGGACTGGCAGAGCTAGCCAGATTGTGTTTTGGGGTCTGGAGGGGTGTGGGGGTGTCTCTCTGCCCAGTCCTCTCTCCTCTAGAGGACCTGGCTCTTCTTAGATCTTCCCTTCCCTTCCCGCTGACCCAGCGCCTGGCTGGCAGCCCTGGAGTCATGGGCCCAGCTGGTGCCAGGAGCCCTGGAGAAGAGGAGGTGATGACAAGGGAGTCCATGGCCCCCCTCCAAATGTGTGGGGTGCAGTCGTGGGCAGAGTGCTGCTCCTCCTCGGCCCTTGCCCCCAGTCCAGCGTCTCCTTAGCACCAACTTTCCTGGGTTCTGTCCAAACCTCCTTGAAGATTCCCCTTGGCTCCCTCCTGGCTGCTCCAACTCACATGTGCTGCTTTCGAATAAAGGAACTTGGAACCATAGAAACTGGGTCAGGCCCAATGGACAAATTGGGGTAGGGCCAGTAAAAGCCGAGTTTGCAGGTCTTTCGGAAGCCACAGGGCCCTCTGCTCTCCCCTCACCCCAGCCTGACCTGGCGGTTCACTCAGTGGGAACTTGTGATCACGAAGGCAACTCCCAGGGTCCCCGGGCAGCCTCACTGGGGTGGATCAGGCAGGCCCAGGCACGTCAGAAGCACGGGACCCTGCCGCCTCCACCCTGAAATTCTCTCTGCTTGTGAAGCTTGTTTTAATTTTAATTTTATTTTTTTAAACCAGTCAAATTTAGCAGTGGGGGGTTTTATAAGCCTGTCTTCTACCTCTTCCCCCTTTGTCTCTGGTCCTCCATTCCCATCTCTCCCCCTTGGCTCCAGAGAGCATCTTGTGATTCCAGAATCAGGGCCAAACAATTTCCTCGTGATGGGGAAACCGCACTCCAGCGCGGGAGCCGTAGGCCCCCCTCCTCTTCTCTCTGGCAGTCCCCCCTCCCCAGGCTCCTCCACTGGCTCCAGCTGTGTTTTGCAAAACTCCCACTGGATAACATCTGTAATTGCCTCCAGATGTGGACCACAAAAACACAAAGGGGCCATGAGCTCATCTTTGAGTTCCTTGCCACCCGCACAGACCCTACCACCCTCAGATGCCCCTGACTTCCCCTGCCACCTTATCAAGGGTCCCCATCCCCTCCGGTAAGGGTGGTGGGGAGGTGGTGTCCAATTCCACTGAGACACACAGACTGCCAAACAGCTGTTGGCAGGCGAGGCGCAGGAGGCCAGGCGTAGGGTCAGGGTTCCTGGCAGGCAGGAAGGTGGGGTACCCCTTCTGCCAAAGCAATCACACTAACCAGCCCTGAATAGCAGCTGGATAGACTGACTGGCATAGATGGGGCCAGGACTCTGCAAGGCAGGCAGCGGAGGGAGTCTGGGCTGGAGCCCAGGGTGGGCTGGGTGGAGGCAGGAAGGGAAGGGGGGTGAAAAAAAGGGGCTGCTCTCCTCCAGCTGAGCTGACTCAGCACTGAGCTGATTCCTCCCTCCAGGCTGGTTTCAGAGGAAGGGTGGGTGGATAGCCTGGGAACCCTGTCTGGGGCAGGAGTTTCTAAGGAAAGAGGAAGCAAAGCCTTGTTATTCTGCCCTTCCAACCTGACCATCCTGGTTCTTCTGGGCAATTGGGATGAGATCTCTGTTTGGCCACAGACAGGCTGCTCCTAATAGGCCCCGCAGCAACACCTATCTCTCTTTCTCCCGTTTCCTTCTGTCGTAGCAGCAGAGCCCCAGGCCTGGAAGAGGCTTCTTAGGACCTGAGGGCTCGGATAAAGCCAGTGAGCCCAAGGCTGAATATGATCATGGGAATCGCCCTGCCTCAGGCAGAGAGGCATGAGGAAACTGAGGGTCTGCGGGTGGATCACAGGACAGGGTAATGCAATTTAGGAAGATTTTCCAAGTGGCCTCAGCTTGACCACTTCCTCTTGTTTGTGAGCCTTGGGTCTCAAGGCAGCCTTTTAAGCCAGGTGGTGGGAGAGCAGCTGAGCTCTGTCAGCCACCCCACTGCCCCCTATGGGTATGCCCTGCTCCCCAACTCTGGCCCCTGAATCCCTTTAGTCCACTAAGAATAAACATACTCCTTTATGAAAAATGCCAAAGCCCCACCTCGTGGAAAATGCTGCTCATGACGTGTGCCCTCCCCTCATCCAGCTCCTCTCACCCACAGCCCATCACCCTCTACAGAGCTCAGCCACACAAGGAATGTGAAACACAATTTATTCTTTGTGGAAAGGTTGAACAAGGTCAAAATTGTCCTTAGAGGGCACCAACCCAGCCCCGCCCTGCAGGTTCCTGGGGTCAGACGCCTCTGCCCCCCCACCCCCACCCCTCCCCATGCCCCTTGTTAACAAAAAGGAACGATTTGAATGGAATTCATATATAATAATTATAATAAAAATATACATTAAACAAAACAAAAAAACGAACAAGACAGAAATCTAGCCGAACTGCCAGCACCGTTCACCCCGTTTCCCCTACCCCGTGCCCCCTCCCCCGACATCCCTCTCCTCTTGCTCCCTCCACTGGGTCTCACTCTCCCAAGTCCCCGGTACCATGGCCACCACCTTTGGTGGCCCAAGGAGACTTCAGTGGGTGGGCTGGGTGGGGGAGCGAGAGGGCAGGCCACTGGTGAGACAGGTTTGAGGGGTGCTGGCACCAGGGAAGCGCGGGCCCAGCCTAAGCGAGCCCCAGCTCCTGCCCCTCACTGAGATGGTGAGCAGGCTGGGACAGCGAGGCCAGCCAGGCCCTGTGGCCTCTCATGAAGCCCCTCGTTCCTCGTTTGTGTGCCTTCTCTGCTCCTTTCTCTGGGCTGCCCCACCCTTCCCCTCCATGCTGCCTGGGCAGCAAGGACAGGGACCAAGAGGACCAAGTGTGCCTTCCTCAGGGCCCTTCCTGAGAGCTCCACAGCCCACCCTGTGGCCCCCTGCTTGGCTTGGCCTGGCCTGCCCGGCCCCAGCCTTCCAATGCTGCTGCATGTCCTCATTTTCCTTTTTGGTCCCATCCTGCCCCCTCTGGCTGTTCTGCCTTTGGGCCTCAGCCCCAGCTGCCTGAGTTTGGGCAAGGTTCTTTCTCTGTGGCCTTCAGGCTCACCCCCAGGGCTCTGACCCGGGCCTCTCCCGCTGGCCCCACTCTACCTGACAGCTGCACCCCTGGTTTCAACTCTTCTAACTGTGAAAGCCCCATCCAAGGCTAACATTCGAGAGGCAAAGGGCTGCTAAGGGTTTCTTCTGCCCATTTAGTCCCCAGTGGCTCAGGCTCCTTCCTTGGAAGTTCCCTGGGGTAGGTGAGGCAGAGGCAAATCTCTGAGGAACTTGACTGACTAAGCAACGAAGACCCTTTCTGAGTTTTCCTCCCAAGGTCTTAGGGTGGCTGGGCAGTCCCCACCCCCTCACACTGTCTCAGGGTCTCTACCCCCAACAAGATTAGATTCCTTTTAGCCAGAAAGAGTAGTGAGAGGCTGCCAATTGGGTACACCTGGGGCTTTCAGGGCTGGAGTGCCCAGAGCCTCCTGAGGTCAGAGTTCAGAGGTTAAGGTATGTCAGGGGATGGAAAAGGAGCAGATGACCCCATTTGACCTTTACCAGCGAGGTCTGAGGGTCCTGCCTTCAAGTGCAGAGCCCCCAACACATTCAGATGGGGCTGGACAGACACAAAGCTACAGGGTTCCGCTGAGGGGCAGAGGCTGGAAAGAGTCACCCTCCCACTCAGCCCTCAGGGGACCCATCTAGGGAAGATGCAATGCCAGGGCAGTGGGGAGGGAGGCGGTCAGGGTGAGGGAGGCCAGCCAGGGGACTGAGAGAAGCAAGGAGGCTGCGGGGAGGGGGCTCGGGACGATGGGAGCAGCCCACCCACCACCACCTGCTGCCACTGGCCTTCGGAGGCAAAGTCCTTGTGGTAGGAGTGGGCGGGCCGGCGGTGCGCGTCAGACCTTGTCCAGCAGGGAACGCTGGCAGTAGAGCAGTCGCCTGGGGGTCCCATGGCGTCTGAAGAAGAAGACTGCAAGGCCCACCGCCAGCACCAGGAGCAGCAGCAGCACGGGCAGCACCACGGCAGCCGCGCTCACCGCCCCGCCGCCCTCCTCGTCCACCTCAATGATGATCACCTCCGTCTCCTCCTCAGTCCCCTCATCCGGCCGGCCTCCCGATGGGCAGCCCATCCAGTCCCGCAGGGCTGACTTGGGGTAGCCCGGTTCTACCTTCAGCTTCTGGTTGTTGAATTTCCAGTATTTGTTCCCCTTGTAGAAGTAAGTGAAGACTGCAGGGGGTGAATCAGAAGGTGGTAAGGAAGGGAAGACCCAAAGAGAGGAGAGGAGAGGAGCGAGGGAAGCTCTGTTAATGTGAGGGCAGCTGAGCTTCCCTCCACCTTCCTGAGCATCAGCTTCCTCAGCTGTAAAATGGGGGTGCTTATAGTACCAGGTTGGAAGGTGGTGGGGATGAATGGGCACCATGGGTGGAAGCACCTAGTGCAGCACCTGGTGTGTGGTATTATCATCGCCATTGTTTTCCATGCAGACTCCCTCAGGCTTCCCTCCCGCTCTTCCTCAACTCCCTATTCCCATCCTTCTCTCAGCGACACCTTCCCTTGCCCCTCTCACCATCATCGCTGCCCATGAATGACCCTCTGGGAGACTCAGGGATCCCTTCCCAGACTTTGATGTTCTTGGGGTACTCGCTATCCACTGCCCTGAGCTCTTCGTTGAAACGGTAGTACCTGGAGAAGGGGAAAGGAAGGGCAGTGGTGGACACTGGGCATGTCCTCAGAGGGCGCAAGACCCGGACCGAATCCACCAGTGGGCAAAGGATAGCTGTGGACAGGGTGGGGACAGGGGTTTTGAGTAATGAGGGCCTGCTGCTGAAAGTGGCGGAAGGTGGGGGTGGAAGGGAGGGCCCAGGCTGCAAGGAGCCACCAGTAGCCCTAATGACAGTGCCTGGCTGCTGGGGTGGAGGCACAGTGCTGGGGGCAGGAGGCGCCAAATGACCAGGTCTGAAATGACCCGGTCACATCCCACTCACGCGGTGCCCAAAGGAGGCTGCCCAATTCTAGGCAACGGCAGAGGCTCAGCCAGCTCCTTCTCCAGGGAAGCATCTTGGGGGTAAAGTGGGTCTTTCTCCAGAACTGAGGGAATTTGGGGTGGTGGTGGTTTCTGAGGGAGGCCTGGGGTTAAGGGGTTGAGGTCTTACTTGTTTCCACGGAAGAAGTAGGTCTTTCCATTGGGCATCCAGAAGAGAGCAGCATCAATCTTGTCGGTAGGCAGCCCTCGGCCCAGCTCCTTAATGTGCTTGGGGTAGCCAGGTTCCAGGGAAGCCTCATCAAACACCCAATGCTTGTCTCCTGGGGAGGACAGGAGGGCAACGTCTGGGTTCAACTTAGGTTCCAGGGACTTTAGAGGAAATCAGCTCCTCTAGGGAGACCCTCCTCACTCCCAAAGACTAAAGTGGAGTGCCTGGTTACCTTTGAAGAAGACGAATTTGCCATCCTTCCTCTCGTAGGCAGTATTGATGGATGCAGGCAGGCCCCGCCAGAACTGGCCAATGGGCATTGGGTATCCATCCATCACTTGGTTATTCCTCACCCGCCAGAACCAGCGCTCCTGGAAGCCAGTCAGTGCAGGAAGAGTCCATTATGTCTTGCAGCCTAGGTCTCTGGCTCAGTCCCCAAAGCTCCCCCACTGCTGTTTGTTCCTCAATTTTAGTTTTTAGTCCAGCTGTTGTCACTTCCACCCAGCTGCCCTACCACAGAGCCCCCCCCTGCCCCGCCGCCTTTTTTTTTTGAGATGGAGTCTCACACTGTTGTCCAGGCTGGAGTGCAATGGCCCTATCTCGGGTCACTGCAACCTCCGCCTCCCAGGTTCACGCGATTCTCCTGCCTTAGCCTCCCGAGTAGCTGGGATTATAGGCGCCCACCACCACACTCGGCTAATTTTTTGTATTTTTAGTAGAGACGGGGTTTCACTATGTTGGCCAGCCTGCTCTCGAACTCCAGACCTCAGGTGATCCGCCTGCCTTGGCCTCTCAAAGTGCTAGGATTACAGGCATGAGCCACCATGCCCGGCCCATAGAGCCCTTTTGTCTTTCAAACCAGCCCACTTCTTCTCACCTTGAAGACAAACATCTCCCCTCGGAGCATGGCCACGGTGTCAAAGTTCCCGTCACAGATGTTGGGCCCATAGGTGGGGTTTTTGGGCTTATCAGGAACAGAAGGCCGGGAGGTAGTCCTGGGTTGAGGGGGCATCTTGGTGGGGAACCCTGACTCACTCCCTGGGGCAGAAAACACGAGGGGCATTTCAGACTTAGGAGGAGAGAGGGGAGGGAAGGACAGACAGATGGGCAGACAATACCCTTGGAAAAGTGTGGATGGACTTCCAGGGGAGGCTGAAGCAACCAACTGGGAGGCGACACAAAAGATGGGCTCAAAAGTGGAGCTGATAGAGGCAGGGTCAGGTTGGCAGGGGGCGGTGCGGAGACTGCAAGGCATGAAAGAGGGGAAATGCGTAGATCAGGAGGGAACAAGGAGCAGAGGAGGGAGCAGGAGTGGGTGTAGACTACTCGCCATAAAGTTGCTGGATGCCCCGGCGGTCATCATCAGGCAGCACAAAGTTCTCCGTGTCCATCCACTGGTAAAAGGGTGCCATGATGGCCGAGGGGTCACTGGAATGCTCGAGCCCCAGGGCATGGCCCAGCTCGTGCACAGCCACCAGGAAGATATCATTTCCTGGAAGGATGGGGACAGTGACGATAGCAGCCTGAGTCCCTTCTCTCAGCCTCCCTGCTTCCCCACCAGCAGCTTTGGTTTCACCTCCAAGACTGCTGCCCACGTTTTCAATCCAAAGTGACCAAATTCTGAGGTCCAGCTTTTTATCTGGTATTTAAGCACAAAGCCAGTCAGCAAGCTCCACTGGGTAGAGGTGAGAGAGAGCTTGGAAGCAGGACCCCCATCCCAGGAAGACCTGTGTTAAGGGAAGCCAAGGCCCTCTCTAGTCCCCAGTTTCTCCCGGGAGCTAGACATGACATCGGTCTGGAAAAGTGGGCTATAAGGATGCTTTGAAGTCTTTGACTGGAAAGCCAGTCAGTGGGTGAGAGGGGGGACCAGATGTAAATAGCTCAAACATGACTCCTGCTTTTGTCAGAAGTTAGACCAGAAGGTCTTTGTGGTCCCTTCTAGCCCCGAGATTTTGGAAGGAGGGAGGGGAACCACCCCTACAAATGACTGTTGGCTTTTTCCAGAGTAAGTCCCAGGGATACTTGGCTCACCATTCAGATCCTCATTCCCGACAGTCCAAGGCTCGGCAGAGTCAAAGTGGGTGTCCCCTCCAATGTTGGGGCCTGGGAAGTAGGCATGGGCCAGGAAGCCGCCCTCCCCATCGAAGGGCGTGCTGTCACCATGGAAGCCCTCGGCAAAGAAGATCATGATGTCGGCCTGCTTCTCATGGCCCTCACGGATGTAGGCATAGGGCACCTCGCGGAAGCGCAGTGGTGTGGCACTCTCCCACACGCGGAACGCCTTGCGAATGGCCTCGTATGTGGCATACTCGCCCACCTTGGGGGTGTAATTCTGGATGCTGAGGTCCAGCCACGTGGGGAGAGGATGGGGCGTGTTAGGATAAAGAGGGGCAACATTCTTCTTCCCTGCACTCTCCCAGGTCTGACTGTGCTGCCCAGCCACCTCTACCTGACCCAACTCTTCCTGCTACCTCATGCACGACGCCTCTGTCTCAAGAACAAGGGATCCTCAAGCTTTGGCTCTTTGGCACTGGGGTGCACCCTTGATGGCTATACCTCTCTTGAGCATGAGAGCCATTTTCCTCCCCACTCCCAGGGATGCTTCCCAGGAACTGAGGGGAGTGGGGCAGGAGGTCTCTGAGTCCCTGCATAAGCACAGTGGGTAGGGAATAATAACCAGATGTGAGAAAGGTTGCTTGCCTGTTGGACTCACCAGAAAGTGATTTCATTATGTTGCCATTTGAGACCTTGGATGGCGTAGCGCTTCCTTCGAACATTGGCCTTGATCTCAGCCCCAAACTTGTCTGGAACACCACATCGGGGGCGCCTCATGGCCCTGGAGTGGGTTTGGGTGTTAGGATTGGGATCAGTGCAGTGTATGAAAGAGAAAGGTCTCCACCGTCAGTGTTGGGTGAGACTTGCTGTGTGTCAATGTGGGGAAAGGCCAAGGTTATGAGGTCAGGGTGAACATGAGAGGGTCAGGATAAGCACGTGGGGATGAGATATGGGGGGTGGGGTGCACAAGCCAGGCATTCAGGTAGGAACATCTCTGGCGCTGGCATTGTCAGTGGGTGCTAGGCAGGACTCCTGCCAGGGTCTAGCACTTACTTCATGGTGTCTGCATCAGCTTTGCCTGTTACTTGCAAGCCGTAAAACTTCTGCATGGCAGCGATGGCCGCTGAGAGTGACTGGGGTGAGCGCTGTGTGTGGGTACGTAGGTCCCCGGGAGGCAGGTAGCCATATTGCTGTAGCCAGGCCTGTAGGGAAAGGGGTATGGCTTAGAATGTCCCCACCTGGCCCATGGGGTACCTCTACCTCCCCCACAATGCCCAGCATACAGCCTTGGCTTGGTAAAGAAAGGGCAGTGGGTTCCCAGCTTGGCTCCGGCAGCAGGTCTGGAGGAACTCCCAGGCTAGACCTGATCTCTGGCCCAGGCCCCAGTAGGGCTTGTCCCCTCGGGGCTATGGGCCCAAACAGTCTTTTGGCTGTAGCTCTCTTGAAAATGAGAGAGAGCCCTGGTGGTTTAATGGGGTTCTGAGATGTCTTCTCAGAGCTGTGATTCCTTCTAGCACTTTTCTCCCCCATGTCAGTGTTCTTGCAAATATAGCACGTTCCACCTGAGAATGGGCTATGCCCATCATGGGTGGGGAGGGGTGTTGACAGGCTGAGTGAGCTCTACTATTGGGCTTGACCTGAGGCCCTCCTGGGATGGGAATGCCATGTCCCCAGGACCCTCACAGCTGAGATCTTTTTAGAAAGGAGGGCAGAAAAAAGAGCTAGAGCTAAGGCTGGCTGCTACCAGGGGAAACTAGGAACTTGGGATGTGGTAAGAGGTGTGATCCAGCTGAAGCCAGGATCCTGCCGCTGTCCTTATCCAAGCAGCATCTGACCTATGGCTTGGAACCTAAAGGCCTATTGAAGATTCTCAGCAGAGGCCGGGCGCGGTGGCTCACACCTGTAATCCCAGCACTTTGGGAGGCTGAGGCAGGCAGATCATGAGGTCAGTATATTGAGACCATCCTGGCTAACACGGTGAAACCCCGTCTCTACTAAAAATACAAAAAAAATTAGCCGGGTGCGGTGGCGGGTGCTTGTAGTCCCAGCTACTCGGAGAGGCTGAGGCAGGAGAACGGCGTGAACCCAGGAGGCGGAGCTTGCAGCGAACTGAGATTGCGCCACTGCACTCCAGCCTGGGTGACAGAGCAAGACTCCGTCTCAAAAAAAAAAAAAAAAACAAAAAAAACAAGATTCTCAGCAGAGGAAGTGGAGATAGGGGTGGAGGAGGAGACTTGGTGACTATTTTATTTCAGGGATGTTGTGAATTGGTCATAATGTAAAGGCTGGCATATTGCCTTAAATTAAATTAATGTTAGGTTTTGGCGTTTGATTAAAAGGTACACACACTGCAAAGCCCTGTTGAGGAGAAAGTCAGCCTTTATTGTAAGAACAATGGAGTATTTTCTTAAAGCCTCGAAATAAAACAAGCCAGTCTGGGCGTGGTGGCTGACGCCTGTAATCCCAACAGTTTGGGAGGCCGAGGCGGGCACATCACCTGAGGTCAGGAGTTCGAGACCAGCCTAGCCAACATGGCGAAACCCTGTCTCTACTAAAAATACAAAAATTAGCCACGCATGGTGGTGGGCACCTGTAATCCCAGCTACTCGGGAAGCTGTGGTAGGAGAAGTGCTGAACCTGGGAGGCCAAGGTTGCAGTTAGCCAAGATCGTGCCACTGCACTCAGCCTGGGTGACAGAGCAAGACTCTGTTTCAAAAAAAAAAAAAAAAACCAAGTTATATATGAAATATGAAGATGCTTGGATTCTTTTATGGGGAAAAGACACCACCCAGATAGCTCTAGTCCCTGCTGCAGCTTTGCTTTCCTTAGGGAGTTCGGGAAGGGACTGTAGGTTGCCCAGGACGGGACCTTGGAGGGGAGATGGGGGAGGCTGCTGCTGGGTGGGTGCTGTGTCTCCTAGCCGAGGTCATCAGGATGGATTGCCACATGGCCCTTCACCTCTGGGCTCAGGCCCTGGTGATGGGGCAGCAGTCTTGCATGGGGACTGGGGGTGACTCAAGAGCAGCTGACTGGGGACCTGAGCCCACAGGGGCAAGAATTGCAACATGGTTCTGGGAAGTGATCCCCCAAGGCTGATGCGAGCTAGAACCCGAGATGTAAACAACCCAGCCTTTTCCCAGCCAACAGTCTTGGCTAGAACAACCCTAGCACCACCTAGCTCCGAGGCTCTGAGAGCCCCTCCTCAGGGGTAGAGGAAGGAGTGACATTTAACCTTTGGTATACCAGAGGGAGCCAAGCAGGGCACACCAGTCTGGGGCTGCTCTCAGGGAGCTGCAGGCTTGCCCTGACCTGTTCTGGCTGATGCCACAGCCAGTGCCTGGGGAGGCCTGCTGTGGCCTGTGCGTAACTATGCAGGAAACGTCTTTTGCCCCTAGCCTACCTGTAGGGTAAACACACCCCAGGCTTATGACCCTTGGTTGAGGAGCAGCTGCCTCAGGACTTGGGGAAGGATGGGACTGGTCTACTGACGCTGGAAGGCAGGAGGACTGAGGCCAGGCCCCCTCAACCCTCAGAGAGCAAAGCTGAGAGAATTCGCCTAGAGCAGAAAGACAGAAGGAAGGGCAGCATAGAGATGGGGAGAATCCACATCCAGGAGCTCTGGGGGAAATCCCCTCTGGAGTCTTTCAAGAAGCTAGGCGGGTCTAAATATTCACACCCACAACCTCCACCCCATACCCTCGGGAGAAAAATGAAGGCTCAGTCAAGTGAAGGACTTCCCTGGAGTCAAGAGAGCCGCAAGGCCTGGAAAGGAAGTGCCCCCATCTCTCTCCTCCCCCCAGGCCTAGGCAAGTTTCTCTCCTCACAGAGACTATGAGGTCGACACCACAGAAGAGAGGACTCTTGTGTCTGCGGCTGGGTGGGAGGAAGGCCCAGCGCCAGACAGGCCATGGGGAGGAGAGGGCTGTGCTGGAGCTGGTGCAGGACTCTGGAGGCCTGGTGGGAGGGATCCAGCTGCATGAGGCCTGCACCACCCCAGCTTTCCCTCCACATTGGCCTGGAGAAAAAAGCAACTATGTTGGGTCAAAGAACTCAGCTGGCTGGCTTTGTCTTTGTGAATGAGAGAGATGCAAGGTATCCCCTAGGAGAAAGTCAACGGAACACCTCCCACCTTGGCTTAGGAGTCCAGGGGAGGGTGGGGGGACCTCCAGCTCTGCAGTAGGCCCTGGATTCTAGCCTCTGGGGCTGCTCCTCCCTCCCTTCCAGGGCCCAGAAGCAAATGGTGGTTCTGGCACTGGGACCGCCCATGACCCAATTAAAACGGAGCCAGGGCAGCCGCCCCTCCCCTGGGGGACCCAGCAGAGCAGGGGAGGGAAAAAAGGCAAGGCAGTGAAGTTGGCGGTGGGCAGCTCCCCAGATGCTCAGGGCGCTCCCTTTCAGGTCTGAGGAGGACTCTAGGCCTGGGAAGAGGACGACTCCTCCCGGACAGGCAGGCTCAGCCTCCAGCACCAGGGCAGGTTTTTACTCTCCCTGGCCTCTGACCACTCCACGTTTCGTCTTCCACCCCCATTCCTGGGGCCATACTTTTCCAGTCGGCCACAGACCCTTTCAGGGACAGAGAGAGAAGACAGTATTCTTTCCAAAGAGTTTTCTCCGGGGTGGGACCAGGACGGAGAAGCCAAACCCAGATCCCATCCCCCTTCTAGGGCCCTTCCTGGCCCCTCCCGACCGCACCCAGGCCCTTGCCAGGCTGAGTGGGTTGAGATGGCCCAAAATAAGAAGCTCATTAAATCCGTCTCCCACCTTCACCCCAAAATAAGAGAGAGAGAGGAAAAACCTCCTCAGACAACTCCCACGCAGCTTCCTCTGGGGCCCGGTGGGCCACCGTCTGGGCCGGGGTGGGGGTGGGGGGCACCTGAGCCAGCCGCGACGTGTGAGGGCACCCCGGATTAGACCCTCTCCCCATTCCCCAAGCGACGCCCCCAGGCTCCCTGCAATTAACACAGAAAAACAATTAACAAAAAGGGCCTGAAGGCGCCGACGCAGGTGCGGATAAGGGGAGGCAGCGACCCGGCCGATCGCCCGGCTCACAAGGAGAGCTTTGTGTGTACGGAAACGCGGCCAGCGCGCCGGCGCTGCGACCCTCGACGTCAGGGATGCGGGTAGGGACACAGCGGGGTCCTCTCGGGGAGACGGAGGCTGTGGCCCTGGACGCTCGGCCGTCCACCCTCGACCCCCAACTGGCCGCAGACGCGTCCGCTGAGGGCCTGCGCCACCCGGGGAGGCCGAAGCGCCCATCGGAGGGCGCGCCGGCGGGAGAACGCTGGAGAGCTGGGAAGTCGAAGAAACAACAAACTCTCGCGCATGACGAGGAGCCGGGACAGCGCGGGGTTTGAGCGGAGTCCAAATGTTTATCAGGCGGTTCCAGAGCTGAGCGCAGAGCCCAAGGGAATTGGGGAAGGGGGAGTTCGCCCCAGTTGTAAAGTTCTTCCAAGGACTGGGAAAAAAGAAGGAATGGGAAAGATAGTCGGCGGCGCAGGGGGTGGGGGCAGCTCGTTGGAAGCGGGCAAAAGTTGGATCGATCTGGAAGTTTGGAGACGAAGAGGAAAAAGATAAGGGAGGGGGAATCCTGCAGGCCTGAGCAGCCGAGATCCCAAAAGCCCTCCTCTCCGAATAGAGGCTGTCCCCTTGGAGACCCCTGGGCTCGCCTCCCGGCGGGCGCGACTCCGGGAAGGGCCGGGGAGCTCACTTACTTCGGGGCTGAAGCTGCTGCTTTGGGCCGAGCCGAGGGAAGCGAGCGCGGTGCCGAGCGTGAGCAGGGGGAGCAGGAGACAACGGGAGGGTCTTGGGGCGGGAGACATGGTCCGAGACCACCGGGTCAGCCGGGCAGTGCGGCCTCCGCGGCCGGGCCCACGCCCTGGGGTCGCACCGCCACTCCCTCGGGGCGCCTTTGTCTTCGACAGGCACTGAACTTGAATTCCTAGAGCGCTGTCGGCTTGGAGTTAAAGGGATTGTTCCTCAAAGTGCCTGTTTGCTCTTCTCCTCTTTTCCGGTTTTTGATCTTTCTTCTGCTTAGTCGGCGAACTGGGGTCTGGATTCCTCTCTCGCTCTCTCCTCTGGTCCCTCCCTTCTCCCACAGCCTCTCCTCCGTCCCCGCCCCAGTGCCCTCCTTTCCTGGTTGGGGACGTGGTTGTTTTAGCCTGAATCCAATTACAACCAAGAACTGGAAGAAAAAAAAAAAACCTCCAAGTTGCCTTTTTGTGGTGCAGGCTGCCATCTGCAGGGGTTGAGGCCGCGGTGGACAGCAGGGGGCTGTACAGGGATTCAGGGGACGGGATGTGGGAGACTTTGTCCCCATAAGCATATTCTGAGTGGCTTGATTCCTCTGGTATTCAGCATTTGTCTCACCTCAGGGTGGGCATTATTGGGGGCTACGTGGCTAGGGGCAATGAGGAGCTCAGAGTGTGGGATAGTGGTGGGGTCTTCTTCCATGCCCATGAGACCTGCAGAGGGAGAAGGGGCCAGTTTACTAATACGGGGTTATCTTCTGGGCCCTGTAGACAACTGTCTATGTCCCTCCCTCTGCTGCTAAAAAATCCAAACTATAACCCAACTACCAACAACAAACCCCACAACCATACTGGATCTGTGGCTCCAACCTTTGTAGAAAGACAAAGGTGATTCCTTTATTGTCATTTGTAATGTGGCTGCACCTTTAATTGGAACTCGCTGGGAGGAAAAGGGTACAAGGCCGTGGGATCTGGGGGAAAGCAAATTAAGTTGGGTGAAATTATTGTAAAAGAAGGGATTGGGAGTTGGGACTCTGGGGTTTAGTTCCACCTCTACACTGAAAAAGGAGGCAATTCTTAAAGAGTATAATCTCCTTTAGGGACTTACTGGACTCAGAACAAAAGGTGGAGGTATGTAGGGAAGGGATAGGGCAGGATAAAGCTGACCGTGAGAAAGGGAGACAGATAAGTTGGGAACTAGACAGATCTGGAAAAGCAGCACAACAGAAGCAGGAAAAGTGTGGGAGACAGAAAACTAGACTATCAGCGAAATCTAAGATCCAGGAATTGCATTTGGTCAGTGAGGAGAGGACGGAGGTTGTGCGAGGAGGAAGGGAGAAGAAAGCAAAGGAAGGAATAGAGGAGGGTGGACAGAAATTAGGTTGGGTAGGAAGCTCCAGAAATCCTAGGGATTCAGGAACTATCGCACTTCTGTGGCAGAAGAATAGAAGTCTAGTGCTCAGTATTGTAATGAAAACAAAGGTCTTTTACCCTCAGATTCATGATCAATAAAATGAAAAGCTTTTCAGGTCCTGTGGAGCCTCCAGGTTTGTGGGAGGTATATGGTGTTATTAAACAGCTACCTGGCCGGGCGTGGTGGCTCACGCTTGTAATCCCAGCACTTTGGGAGGCCGAGGCGGGCGGATCACAAGGTCAGGAGATCGAGACCACGGTGAAACCCCATCTCTACTAAAAATACAAAAAATTAGCCAGGCGTGGTGGCGGGCGCCTGTAGTCCCAGCTACTCGGAGAGGCCGAGGCCGGAGAATGGCGTGAACCCGGGAGGCGGAGCTTGCAGTGAGCCGAGATTGCGCCACTGCACTCCAGCCTGGGCGATAGAGCGAGACTCCGTCTCAAAAAAAAACAAAAAACAAAAAAAAACAGCTACCTACCCTGCAGTGACTGAGGGCTGAGCCCTTATGTAGGGCTTTCCTACACAAGCTAGGGTTGGGAGGTAGAGGCCCCTCTTCAACCAATCTCTGGAATGCAGTCAGAACCATGGAGACCTCAGAACCCCACTCTTGGCAGAACATGCAACACCCAGGTATGATTCTTCCCACATCAGCCTTCCCAGTGGGGGTAACCTCCTGGACCACATATCTGAATCTTAGGAAGACTGACACCAGATGCTTGCCAAAAAAGGGACCTTGGCTAGAAAATCTTTTTCATGAAAACGTTTATTAGATGCCAGCTGTACATGGCCTAAACTGTGTATGGGCTGTTAAAGGCTTGAGTGCCTGGCTAGAACCAGGAAAACTGCTGTCCCCTTTTCATGTTCACAGAACAGCTATTTCTCATAGTTGGGCTAGTCCTATGGCCTGCAAAGGAGGTAAAAAAAATTTTTTTGTTTTTTTGAGATGGAGTTTCGCCCTGTCGCCCAGGTTGGAGTGCAATGGCGCGACCTCGGCTCACTGCAACCTCTACCTCCTGAGTTCAAGCGATTCTCCTGCCTCAGCCTCCTGAGTAGCTGGGATTACAAGCGCACCCCACCACGCCCGGCTAATTTTTTGTATCTTTAGTAGTGATGGGGTTTCACCATGTTGGCCAGGCTGGTCTCGAACTCCTGACCTTGTGATCTGCCCACCTCAGCCTCCCAAAGTGCTGGGATTACAGGTGTGAGCCACTGCGCCTAGCTAGGAGGTAAAAATTTTAAAGCAAGACTTAGCTGAACTGGAATGGAACCAGAGATGAGGGCACTAAGCCAAGCCTCCCAGGCAGTGATCTAACAGCTTGTTCTTGGTGTCCCAGCTCTTTTGCTCTGAAGACAGATGGGGAACGTGAAGGCTCTCTTCTGGCTGCATGAAGCATCTAGGTGATAGAAAAGAAATCCAGAGAGAGGCTGAGGAAGGGAGGCAGGAGTTGCTTTTTATTGACTTGGAAGTGGGCTCTTCAGTGAAGCCCCTTTGGGTTTAAGAGCATTTTCCTGCTTCCTTTGTTCTTCCTGCAACTTCTGCTGCCTCAGCTGCCATGCTTGTAATCCAGTGTCCATTTCCTGTGACAGCAGTACAACTCGTCTCTGAAACAGACAGGAAAACAGTGTGGATAACATCTGGGACTTTAGCGCTGTACTATATATCCTTCCACTTACAAATTCAGAGGTTTCATCTGGAAAATGGCGCTGCTGACTCCCCAGTGGGAGCAAGTTCTGGCTTGGGAAGCAGAGGGAGACAGCAAAATGTGCAGCAGGATGTCTACCACTGGTTCCTGTCCTGCGAGTGCCCCACTCTCTTCCTCCCTTCTCACAGTGCTATTAAAACCTTTGGCTGGGGCCAGGCACAGTGGCTCACACCTGTAATCCCAGCACTTTGGGAGGCTGAGGCAGGCGGATCACCTGAGGTGGGGAGTTCAAGACCAGTCTGACCAACATAGAAAAACCCTGTCTCTACTAAAAATACAAAGTTAGCCGGGTGTGGTGGCATACGTGTGTAATCCCAGCTACTAAGGAGGCTTGAGGCTGGAGAATCGCTTGAACTTGGGAGTAGGCTGAGGTGAGCTGAGATGGCACCATTGCACTCCAGCCTGAGCAACAAGAGCGAAACTCTGTCTCACAAGAAACAAAAACAAAAACAAAAAAACCCTTTGGCTGTTATTAATAAAACCTCTGTATGAGGGGTACATGTTTGCTTAGGTGCAACACAGCTCAAGACAAATTATGATTTAAATGTTCTCCTTCCAGGTAGCCCTGGCTGTTGCTCTAGCCACTCACTGCAAACGTCTCCCTTTCAGCTTTTCTTCGAAGCTGGCCTTTCATTGGGGGAGCAGGGCGGCCATCTACAAGTAGAAGTGAGAGAAAAGGCAAGTGTTAGAGACGGTCTGCAGCACCTTGTGCAAATACTGTGAGAGGAATAAGGGAAGAACCAATCTCTAGCTCCTCTCTTCCATTTCATAAACATTGTAGCTTAATTATCCTAAAATATGTCCATCATCTTCAAGGGTGAGGTACGATAACCCAGAATAAGCTCCTAGACATATTACTACTCTATTCCATTTTATTTATTATTTTTTGAGACAGTCTCGCTCTGTTGCCAGGTAGGAGTGCAGCGGTGCAATCTCAGCTCACTGCAACCTCTGCCTTCCAGGTTCAAGAGATTCTCCTGCCTCAGACTCCCGAGTAGCTGGGACTACAAACACGTGCCACTATCCCTGGCTAATTTTTGTATTTTTAGTAGAGACACTGTTTCACCTTGTTGGCCAGGATAGTCTCGATCTCTTGACCTCGGGATCCACCTGCCTCAGACTCCCAAAGTGCTGGGATTACAAGCGTGAGACACCGTGCTCGGCCTTTTTTATTTTGAGACAGACTTTTGCTCTTGTTGCCCAGGCTGGAGTGCAATGGCATGATCTCAGCTCACCGCAACTTCCGCCTCCCAGGTTCAAGCAATTCTCCTGCTTCAGCCTCCCGAGTAGCTGGGATTACAGGTGCGCACCACCACGCCTGGCTAGTTTACTACTCTGTTTCACTTAACTCTCATTAGCCTTGTATTTGAGGTCCTCTGCAATGCTGAATCTACTGTTTTGTCTTCAGAAACTCTTGGCCAGGCGTGGTGGCTCACACCTGTGATCCCAGCACTTTGGGAGGCTGAGGCAGGCAGATCACGAGGTCAGTATATTGAGACCATCCTGGCTAACACGGTGAAACCCCGTCTCTACTAAAAATACAAAAAATTAGCCGGGCGTGGTGATGGGTGCCTGTAGTCTCAGCTACTGGGGAGGCTGAGGCAGGAGAATGGCCTGAGCCCAGGAGGTGGAGCTTGCAGTGAGCCGAGATCGCGCCACTGCACTCCAGCCTGGGCAACAGAGCCAGATTCCATCTCAAAAAAAAAAAAAAAAAAAAAACAGAAACTCTTAAGCAATGTGATCACTGTTGTACTATGTATCTTTGCATAGTACATTCAATCCCACTCCACAATGAAATGCCCTCTTTTCCTTCCAGCCAAATCTTCATCCTTAGGTCCACTCAAACCCTAACTTTCCCAGAAACGCTAATCTCAAGTCCATCAGCCTTCTCTTGTGAAAGAAGTACTGAATATTTAATATTCACCTATTTGCCTTGGAACATTTACTGTACTTTTTTTTTTAAGTGTTATTTAGCTACCTCAGGTCCTTTTGGAAAGGGGCAGAGTATTGAAACATTATTATTATTATTTTTGAGACAAGGTCTCGCTCCGTCACCCAGGCTGTAGTGCAATGACATGATCTCAGATCATTACAACCTCTGCCTCCTGGGCTAAAGCGATTCTCCTGCCTCAGCCTCCCGAGTAGATGGAACTGTAGGCACATGGCCCTGAATACTATTACTTAGTTTTTAAAACGTCCATGCTTTGTCCCAGTTAGATTTTAAGTTCCTTGGGTCAGGGACTGTGTCGCTAGCTTTTGCTATTCACAGTATAGTGTAGGCACATAAGCATGTTAATAAAAATCCATAAATATCTGCTGACTTGCTGAAAAGATGCAGTATCTGACCCAAGTAGTTTACTTTCTGCAAAGAAAGAAACAGTGAAAACTCTGCCCAAAAATTTGAAGGCAAGACAGAGAAGAGGTGTTATTTACCAGGAAGGGGAACCAATATTGTGTATGCCACATGCTTTACACTGGTTTTCATTTTATCCTTATAAGAAGCACATGAGATAGGTATTCTTTTACAGATATGGAAACTGAGACTAAGATAAAATTAAGTAACTTGTCCAAGACCACAAACTTATCGAGAAGGGAAGCCTGGATTAAGAATAAGGTCCATAGGCCGGGCATGGTGGCTCATGCCTCTAATCCCAGCACTTTGGGAGGCTGAGGTGGACCACTTGAGCTAAGGAGTTCAAGACCAGCTTGGGCAACATAGCAAGACCCTGTCTCTACTAAAAGTCAAAAAAAAAAAAAAAAAAAATTAGCCAGGAATGGTGGTGTGTGCCTGTGGTCCCACCTACTTCGGGGGCTGAGGTGGGAGGACTGCTTGAGCCCAGGAGATCAAGGCTGCAGTGAGCGATGATCATGCCACCGCACTTCAGCCTGGGTGACAGGGCAAGACCCCATCTCAAAAAAAAAAAAAAAAAAAAAGAAGCAGTCATATGTAATTCCAGAGTCTTTCCAATAGTCCATACTACTACAAGGAGATGCCAGGCTTCTTACAGTAAATAACAAGTAGAAAAAATCTTCACCATCTTCCTCAGTCACCAATTATCCAATTAAGCAGGATCATACTCCTAGAGAGCAACAATAGGGTATTAAATATTCAGATCTCTGTGTTGTCAAGGAGGACTGGCCTATGTTCTAGTCCTGGCTTTGCTACTACCTAGCTGTATGATCATCTGCAATTCACTTCTGTAGGCCTCAAATTTCCTACTTGTACACTGGAGTCTCATAAGGAGAATGGGGAGTAGCTTCAACTTCTCTAAGGTCCTCCCTTCTAGGGCTAATATCTATTCTCTCTCTCTCTCTTTTGTAAGTAAAGGTAAAAGAATATTCTGAAGGGAGCCTGCCATCCATAGTCTTCACCCTTCTACCCCTCTGAGACGCTTATTTCTGCAGCTTTTCAAAGAGCTCTCCCTGCATTTGGTACCAAATACTGAAAATTCACTAACCACAGAAAAAAGTGCTTCTTGGTTAAAAAAAAATGTCCCCCTTTGAAAAACGCAGAAGTCTTGTCATCCCCTTCCACCCTGGCGGCCCCAAGTCATAATTATCTTCTGCTTATCTCCACAAGCCAAGATCCTGTTTAGCTTTACCTTCCTTAATCTAAATGCAATCTACAAAATAAACAAGAGGGCTTCTTTCCCCAAATTCCGTTTTCCAAATAAAAAGTTAAACATTTTTACACGCCCCCACCTTGATACCCCCAGCTCCCCGTCCAGGGGCGTTCCCTCTGGGTGAAAATCTCCCCAGTGGAGTTAACTGTCAGATCGGTGCTTACCCGCATATGACCAGTCTGGGAGCTCTGTAAGGGGCCCGTAGCCGGAGGGGTTGGCAGCCAGTCCCTGCCTGTGTGGAGAAAAACAGATCTATGAGGACCTAGCCCAGCTTCTGGTCCCCCAGGTCCCCTCATCCCAGCACTCACTGTAGTCGCCACTGGCCGCCCGCCCAAGCTGCTGCGCTGCAATGCAGCCTCCGGACACCTGCTGGGAGAACAGAGCAGAGTTGGGGGAGAGGCCGCGCAGCCGGATCAGGGGTCCTGTGCCCGTCCCCAACGGGTCCCCGAGTCCACGGTCCCTATCTACACCCACTCACTGAAGAGAACAGTCGCTAAAGCAGCCATGCTGAGCGGGAGTAGCCGGGATAGCCGGAAGTAGGCGTGGCCTCGGTGGCCACGCGCGACGCTATCGGGGAAGCAGGAAGTCGCCATCTTGAATCTGGGTTTTCAATCACGGGCTCCGCCATCTTGGGTCATCGTACGGAAGAAGAGACAAAACTGCGATCCAGGTGTTTGAGGTGAAAACGAATTGTCGTTCAGCGCATGCATTCTCAGGGAAGTCATGTCCTCCCAGATTAAGCCGTTCTGAACAGTTCCCACAACCTCCCTGCAGCGGTCTGTAGTTCATTGAAATTGATATTAATAGTAACTTTGATCTCAGGAGTAACATCCACGTCATTTTACAGATCCTCGCATCACTGTAACAGTTTTCCTAGACTAAGAAAAGTAATCAAATCTAGAGTTAATAGGAAATTGGGCCACCCTGGGCAACATGGCGAAACTCCCTCTCTACAAAAAAATGAAAAATTAGCCAGGTGTGGTGGTGCATGCCTGTGGTCCCAGCTACTTGGAAGGCTGAGGTGGGAGGATCGCTTGAGCCTGGGAGGCCAAAGGCTGCAGTAAGCAGAGATCATGCCACTGCACTCCAGTCTGGGTAACAGAGCGAGACCTTGTCTCAAAAAAAATTCCATATGGTAAGTGCTGTATTAGGTGTAGATTTTATGGAGAGCAAAACCAGACATCAATATCCTGATAGAGCTCTCCGTATAAAAGAAACAAGACAGGCCAGGTGTAGTGGCTCACACTTGTAATCCCAGCACTTTGGGAGGCTGAGGCTGGTGGATCACCTGAGGTTGGGAGTTCGAGACCAGCCTGACCAACATGGAGAAACTCTGTCTCTACTACAAATACAAAATTAGCCAGGCATGGTGGCACATATCTGTAATCCCAGCTACTTGGGAGGCTGAGGCAGGAGAATTGCTTGAACCCGGGAGGCAGAGGTTGCGGTGATCCGAGATTGCGCCATTGTACTCTAGCCTGGGCAACAGGAGCGAAACTCCATCTCAAAAAAAAAAAAAAAAAAAAGAGACAATCAAATGATGACATACATGAATATTGTCATTGAGTGCTGGGAAAGGAAATATATGTTGTTTGTGAGTTTATAGTGTGAACTTGATCTACAGTAGACCATCAAAGATGACTTTCCTGAGAAAGGGGTATTGTATTGGAGCTAAGATGTGACATTCCATTTTATAAGTGCTGCCACCACACATTGCTTAATATTCTTGCAACAACCCTGTGAGGTAGGTACTAGAAAGTGGCAAACCCTGATTGGCGACTCCCCTCCTTTTATCACTTGCTATTCAGTACTGTTTGGAGAAGTCATTTATCCTTCATTTTTTAATTTTAAAAATGCTTAATATGTTACATTTGTGAAAACGATCTAAAAGTGATAACGTGAGTGAAAGTGCTTTATAAATCCTGAAACTCCTACAAAAGAGCCCATTAACTGTCTGCCAGGTGTGAAGGGAAAATATCTTGGTACTCTTCGAGCTGAGAACCTGGGAACCACTCAGGGCAAATCTGCCTCCATTTCTATTCAAAGTCATCTCTCTACTCACCGAGATAGATGCATATTCTGATTACCTCTTCTGGAAAGACTTATCAGAAACCCAAAATAATGCAACCATCTGTCTCTCACCTACATGTGACCTGGGGGCCCCCAGTGAGGGGGCCTTGCTTTGAGCTGTCTCTGCGTTTCTGGACAGAACTAACGCTACTTCTTACATGTTCATGTCTCCCTAAAATGTATAAAACCAAGCTGTGCCCGGACCGCCTTGGGCACATGTCTTCAGGACTTCCTGAGACTGTGTCACAGGCACATCCTCAACCTTGGCAAAATAAACTTTTTAAATTAACTGAGACCTGTCACAAATTTTGGTAAGCACAGAGGAATTCTGAGTGGAGATGCCCTTGATCTTTAAAAAAAAAAAATCTCCGCCTGGCGCGGTGGCGCACGCTTGTAATCCCAGCATTCTGGGAGGCCGAGGCGGGCGGATCACGAGGTCAGGAGATCGAGACCACGGTGAAACCCCGTCTCTACTAAAAATACAAAAAATTAGCCGGGCGTAGTGGCAGGCGCCTGTAGTCCCAGCTACTCGGAGAGGCTGAGGCAGGAGAATGGCGTGAACCCGGGAGGCGGAGCTTGCAGTGAGGCGAGATCGCGCCACTGCACTCCAGCCTGGGTGACAGAGCGAGACTCCGTCTCAAAAAAATAAAAAAATAAAAAATAAAAATAAAAAAATAAAAAAAATCTCCTATTGGCTGGGCGTGGTGGCTCATGCCTGTAATCACAGCACTTTGGGAAGACAAGGCGGGTGGATCACTTGAGGTCAGAAGTTTGAGACCAGCCTAGCCAACATGGTGAAACTCCATCTCTACTACAAATACAAAAATTAACTGTGAAGTGCTTTGATGACTTTTGTAGCAAGTTTTGAAATCAAGGGCCGGGCGCGGTGGCTCACGCTTGTAATCCCAGCACTTTGGGAGGCCGAGGCGGGCGGATCACGAGGTCAGGAGATCGAGACCACGGTGAAACCCCATCTCTACTAAAAATACAAAATTAGCCAGGCATGGTGGCGTGCGCTTGTAATCCCAACTACTCGGGTGGCTGAGGCAGGAGAATAACTTGAACCCAGGAGGCGGAGATTGCAGTGAGCCAAGATCGTGCCACTGCCCTCCAGCCTGGGCAACAGAGCGTGACTCCATCTCAAAAAAATTAAAGAAATCTCCTATTGGTGCTTGGTACCAGCATGAGCTAACTTTATGGCTCAAACCAATAGGACAATTTGCTGAGGTCTGAGAGCATCCCCTCCAGAGAATCCCTGATCTCCCAAAATTTGGTCGAGATCTAAAGTTTATTTTGTACAACTGCTTTTTTTTTTTGGAGTTTTACTTGCTTCCTACATTTTCCTGCTTCCATGAGTTTGAACTCACTTCCAATAGGGAAGATGAGTTTTTTTTTTTTCCTGCTTCTAGGCTGGTAGAGAACAGTCTACAGCCTGAGACCCATCACTAGGTAAGAAACTGGTTTGGGATTTTGTCTTGCAAATTCCTTTTAAACGACTAAAGTTAGCATTTAACAGCCAGCTGGTATTAATTTCTGCTTACACTTAGAGCACTCAGAAATCGTATAATTAGTGTGATCATTGTTAGTTTAGTAGCATTTTGTCATAGCTGAAATATGGTAATGAGATTAAAAAATTTTTTTTTCTTTTGTTAAGGAGCTCAATAGTTAAAAGTCAGCTTAATTAAAAGGCTAACATCCAAGATGTGTGTGTCTATGGATGCATGTGTGCATGTTTGTATTTAAAAGGCCTTCATTAGGCCGGGCGCGGTGGCTCACGCTTGTAATCCCAGCACTTTGGGAGGCCGAGGCGGATGGATCACGAGGTCAGGAGTTTGAAACCCGCCTGGCCAACATCGTCAAACCCCGTCTCTACTAAAAATTCAAAATTAGCTGCATGCCTGTAATCCCAGCTACTTGGGAGGCTGAGGCAGGAGAATCACTTGAACCCTGGAGGCGAAGGTTGTGGTGAGCCGAGATCACACCATTGCACACAAGAGTGAAACTCCATCTCTCTCTCTCTCTCACACACACACACACACACACACACACACACAGAGAGAAAAGAAAAGATGAGAAACTGGCCAGGTACTGTGGCTCATGGCCTGTAATCCCAGCACTTTGGGAGGCTGAGGTTGGAGGATCACTTGAGCCCAGGAGTTTGAGACTAGCCTGGGCAACATAGTGAGACCTTGCCTCTACTAAAATTTAATTTTTGTGTGTGTGTGTTTTGCCAGGCATAGTGGCATGCACCTGTGGTCCTAGCTACTTGGGATGTTGAGGTCAGTGAGGTGAGAGGATTGCTTGAGCCTAGGAGTTCGAGGTCATCTTGGACAGTATGGTGAGACCCTGTCTCTACAAAAAATACAAAAAATTGGCCAGGCAGAGTGGCTCATGCCTGTAATCCCAGCACTTTGGGAGGCTGAGGCAGGTGGATAACCTAGGTCAGGATTCGAGACCAACCTGGACAACATGGTGAAACCCTGTCTCTACTAAAAATACAAAAATTAGCTGGGTGTGGTGGCACGTGCCTGTAATCCCAGCTACTTGGAGGCTGAGGCAGGAGAATCACTTGAACGTGGGAGGCGGAGGTTGCAGTGAGCCGAGATCGTGCTATTGCACTCCAGCCTGGACAACAAGAGTGAAACTCCATCTCGGAAAGACAAAAAACAAAAAGCAAAACAAAAAATTAGCCAGGTATGGTGGTGTGTGCCTATAGTCCCAGCTATATGGGAGGCTGAGGTGGGAGGATCACCTGAGCCTGGGGAGGTCAAGGCTGCAGTGAGTTGTAATCACACCACTGTCCTCTAGCCTAGGTGACAGAGCAAGATACTGTCCCAAACAAACAAACAAACAAACAAACAAAACACCTGGGGTGGAGTGGGGCATATGCATTTAGGTGAACAAATAATGTGTATAGTATGAACACAGCATGCAAAAGTGGACAAGTACAATTATTTAACAGATGTGGGAGTCAAGGAGCCAGAGCTGGAGGACTTTGGGAGCAGGATGGGAAGTTTCATTGGAACTAGGAAATCTGGGAAGGGAAGGGTCTTTAGAAGCACCATGGCTCACGCCTGTAATCCCAGCACTTTGGGAGGCCGAGGGAGGTGGATCACAAGGTCAGGAGTTCGAGACCAGCCTGGCCAATATGGTGAAACCTCATCTCTACCAAAAATACAAAAACTAGTCAGGTGCGGTGGTGGACACCTGTAGTCCCAGCTACTCGGGAGGCTGAGGCAGGAGAATCACTTGAACCCGGGAGGCAGAGGTTGCAGTGAGCCAAGACTGTGCCACTGTGAGTGTCTCAAAAAAAAAAAAAAAAAAAAAAAAAAAAAAAAAAGAAGACAAGTTCAGCCTTTATGTATGTATATATATATAATATATATATATATATATATTTTTTTTTTTAGGTCTATGTTTTCCTAGGCTGGTCTTGAATTCTTAGGCTCAAGCAATCTTCCTGTCTGGGCCTCCCTAAATTTAATCTTTGATGTGGTTAGTGTGATACAGCAGGGGGACAATCCATGGGTTGTAAATACCACAAAAGGGCTCCTCACCTAAACAGCTACCTCTCATCTCAGCCTCCCTGGACACAGAGATAGAGAGAGAGAGACAGAACCCCAGAGCGCTGACAACTAACATCATCAGCATTCTCAGGGACCTCATGGAACTAACTCTGTTGGAGGGAGGGGTCTGGCACCTGGACAGCACTCCTCTATGACTTCATCACCCTCAGAAGCCACAGGAAAGCAGCTTCGTCATCCTAAACTGAATGTCTTTTAACCTCTGGACTTCAACTGGCAAAGACTGGAGTTAAGAATAATGTGAAGCATCAGGCATCTGTGCTTCATGTGTTTCCTCTCTTAAACTGCTTTGCCTTTCAAGGGCATCATGCCCTGTATTTGGCTTTAACATTTTGTTATCCCAGCCTAGGCAACACAGGAAGACTTTGTCTCTCTCTTTTTTTTTCTTTTGAGACAGAGTCTCGCTCCATCGCCCAGGCTAGAGTGCAGCGGCGTGATCGCGGCTCACTGCAACCCCCGCTTCCTGGGTTCAAACGATTCTCATGCCTCAGCCTCCCGAGTAGCTGGGATTACAGGCACATGCCACCATGCCCAGCTAATTTTTGTAGTTTTTAGAGACAGCCAACACTCTGTTTCTTAAAAAAAAAAAACAAAAACCGGGCGCAGTGGCTCACGCCTGTAATCTCGACACTTTGGGAGGCCGAGGCGGGCGGATCACAATGTCAGGAGATTGAGACCATCCTGGCCAATATGGTGAAACCGCGTCTCTACTAAAAATACGAAAATTAGCCGGGCGTGGTGGCGCGTGCCTGTAATCCCAGCTACTGGGGACGCAGAGGCAGGAGAATCCCTTGAACCAGGGCGTCAGAGGTTGCAGTGAGCCGAGATGGTGCCATTGCACTCCAGCCTGGCGACAGAGAGAGACTGCATCTAAAAAAAACAAAAAACAAAAAAACAACAAAAAAAACCCCCAAAAAACAGCTGGGCACCCACCTGTAGGCGTCCGCCACCAAGTCCCAGTTACTTGGGAGGCTGAGGCTGGAGGATTGCTTTAGCCCAGAAGATCAAGGGTGCAGTGAGCTCATGTTTTATCTAATATGTTTATCCAAATAGCCTCCTTCTGTTCTGTAAGTTTGTATTTATACAGTTACTTTTTTTTTTTTTTTTTTTGGGGACGGGTCCCCGCTCTTTCCCCGGGGGGGGGCGGAGGGGGGGGGTCTGCGTACTGCAAGCTCCGCCTCCCGGGTTCATGCCATTCTCCTCCCTCAGCCTCCAGAGTAGCTGGGACTACAGGCGCCTGCCACCGCGCCTGGCTAATTTTTTTTGTATTTTTAGAAGAGACGGGGTTCCACCGTGTTAGCCAGGATGGTCTCGATCTCCTGACCTCATGATCCGCCCGCCTTGGCCTCCCGAAGTGCTGGGATTACAGGCGTGAGCCGCCGCGCCCGGCCCCTACAGTTACTTTTGTACAAGTGCTTTGCTCTGGGAAATTAGGTGCCTTGTAATTGTGATTGATAATGATGACATTGGAGAAGGAACATAAGACGAGACAGAGGAAGCTGACTCTGGGTAGGCAATTCTACTTCATTTTGCAATTTCTTTTCCTTTTTGCATGCCTATGAGAACATTCTAAGATTGAAGAAGTTGTGGAGAGAAGAGTGAACTGTTTGGGAATTCTTTCGTTATCTCCCTTTTTAGGACAGTACAAAGAACAAATCACTGTCACCTCATGCAAGAAATGTGAGAACAGTGTCTACAAATCACTCAATACACTACTTTGCATATTATTTCCTTACTACTTACATAATTTATTGTGATATATTCTGCTTCTTTTCCCAGAGCTGTCAAATCTCTGCTATATCAGTACTGGCTAAATTAGGTGTTAAATGGTTGAGCTTCAAGATGGGCAAATCATGACTTCGGACTACATTCCTCCTTGCCTGGCGGCTGGGAAATTCCTTAAGCTCTGTGTGTTTCTATCAGACTGGTCTTGAAGGCGGTGGATCTCTGCAGAGCGCCAACGTTGGCTTAAAAAAACCCCAAAGCTAGATTGTCCAAAAGGTATATAAAAGGTAGTTGTATTATTTACAAGCCATCTTTTAGCCTTAAAAAGTGATGAAGCATTTCCAGTTCCCTTTTCTTGAACTAATTCAGCAACTCCCTTTTTTGTTAGGTCCGCGCTGCTGCTAAGACTTCAGATGAAAGATGCTCCGGGGACTCCGGTATCCTGGGCCCCCTGGGCCCGGACATTTTTGATTAAGCGCTGCCTCCTGGCGGCGGCTCTGCTGCCCGACGCCTTCCCAGCCTAATGGAGCCCACTTTCTTTGGTTTGGAATCTGGAAGCTGATGCAACAGCTCCCCCGAGGGGGCGGGGAGTCGGGAACCCGGGGTGGAAGAGACGGCCTTCGGGAGACCCCTCCTCCCGCTCCGAGCAGGCACATTCCTCGCCCCGCCTCCCGCCCCCGCCCCCCGCCCCCCCCCACAAGGGGCTTCCAGTCTGGGGGCACTACCCAGATTCAGCCAAGCATTTCGGGGCCGGAGGCAGTTGTGGCCAGGGTTGGGAGGGAGGGAAGAGGAAGCTGAGCGTTCATGGGGTGGAGGACCAGTCTCTAAGGGTATCCGCGGTCATTTTCATTTCCCCGCAGCAGTCCAGCTGTGCGAGAGCGAGGAGCGGACAGGGGAGCGGTTTGCGAGGTCTCGGTGCTTGGACCTTTGCGCCCTTCGCCTACACCCACCACAACCCCCTCTTCTAGCGCTTCCTAGAGTCGGGGGAAGGGCGGGGGCTGCTTGGCCAGGTGGAGGGAGCGGAAAGGACGCCTGTTGGGGGGAGGCCGTGGTCCCCCAAGGCAGAGCTCGGGAGGGCCCCCACAGCCAGACCTGGGCCTCGGGGGCGACCCTGTTCTTCAGAGGGGTAATGAAGGCGGACGGTGGCTGGGTCCGAGCTTGGGAAGGCGTTGTCCTAGGGTCGCAGACTGGGGGCCCAAAGGAAGGAGGGAAATAAAAGGGAAACAAACGGCAGGGGCCCGGAGAAAGCGAGGGTGGATTGGGGGGTGGGGATGGGAGAAAGGGACAAAGGTGAGTGAGGCCAGCAGGTTGGGCGGGGGCGGAGAGGGGGATGGGAACGGCCAAGGCATAGGCCAGCGAGGATCGCGGGCTAGGGGAGAGCTTTTCAGGGGTAGAGCAGCGGGCCAGCGCATGGTGGGGAGTTGAGTATATGCTTCGAAGTTCCGCTGTAGAGCCCACTTGCATATGCGTGAACCTGAGCGTTCGCCTCCCTCGGCCTTTTCCTCCTCTGCCCTTCACCCTTTCGCGGCCGTAACACTTAGCTCTCGCCATCTCCACGCCGCACCCAGACCGGTCACCTGAGCCTGGGTGTGAGGTAGAGCAGACAAGAATTTCCTGGATCCTGGGAAAGAGTGTTAGATGATAGGCTTTTTGTTTTGCTTTGCTTTTCCCATTAATGAAACAAAAGTCCGTTTCAAATCATTCTAGGCCTCCCAGTAAAACTGTGAAAGCCATACTTTCTTCTTTGCCTTTAATGCATTACTGTCAAAAAGAGTACCTCCAGGTACTCCTTGCTTAGGAGCCAGAGCGGCAGCCAAACAGGAGGGCCTGGAGAGCAAATTCAAGGACATGCCCAGAAGCCTAGCCACCTGGGAAATCAAATAAATAACATAGTTCATTCATTCATTTATGAACCCAGCAAACATTTGTTAACTGTCTATGTGAGCCCTGCACTGCGGGGATACAGTGGTGAACAAAGCTCTTGTGACACTTACATTCTAGTGGGGGTGGTGACAGCAAACAAATGACACTGGGAATGGACAATATCACTGGGAAGCACGTTCCAGGCAGGGAGAACAGGAATTGCAAAAGCTGTGAGGCGGGAGCATGCTTGCTGTGTGGCCACCTCAGGGAAGCCAGTGAAGCTGGAGTGGAGTGAGGAAGACAGCAGGGAGGCCCGTGCAGACAAGGACAGCTTCTCTCTTCCTAGGACTTCCCTCACAACTTGGACCTGACCCCAGAGTGCAATTAAGGGCCCGGCAAGTTGGGTAGCAGGCTGAGAGTGTCTGAAGGACACTAAATTATCTTTGGAATAATTCAGGTATTTGGTGCCAGTGTACTATGATTTCTGTGTCTTGGTGAAATATGAGTTGGCTTTCATCCAGTGACATAGACTTATTGACAACTCCTTACCTGGACTGCTTGTGTCTGGAGTAATTTTGCAACAGACAGGTGCAAATTGCAGGGTGTAGCCCTGGGGCCAGCCAGCTGACAGTTGCTTAAAGGCATTAGTCATAGTTGTAATTCCAAAAATTCATGATGCACTGTGAAGTGCTGCTCCCTGAGGGCAAGAGATTTATACTATTATCTACATTTTAAGTGGTTTACTATGCTTACCGAGAAGTTGTTTGCTTCAGAAGATTGCATGTGATGAAGATATGTAATAATTTCTTTTTTCTTTTTTTTTTTTTTTGACTGGAGTGCTCACTGCAACCTCCGCCTCCTGGGTTCAAGCGATTCTCCTGCCTCAGCCTCTCAAGTAGCTGGGATTACAGGCGCCCGTCACCACACCTGGCTAATTTTTGTACATTTAGTAGAGACGGGGTTTCACTATGTTGGCCAGACTGGTCTCGAACTCCTGACCTTGTGATCTACCCGCCTCGGCCTCCCAAAGTGCTGGGATTACAGGCGTGAGCCACCGAGCCCGGCTGATGTGTAATAATTTCTAATTTTGAATATAAAGAGGCTTACACAATTTGTATTCCAGGAAAATTGGTATTTCTCCCACCTCTGCTAAGTAAACATTCGACAGATGTTTAAATAAAACTGGTTTGAAGGGATGCCAACTCATTAGTCTGCCCAGGGTGCCACGGCCCAGTTGGCTCTTACCTGGCGACACACATCGATGTCACCTGAACCAATTAGAGATCTCAGCTGTGAGTGAGCTTGCTTGGTGTCTAAATGTGTGCTTGGCTGTCCCCCTATAAGTGGTCTTCCTTGGCTTGCATTACCTCCCCTTGGCTTGCTTTAGGGGCTGAAATGGCACTGACACTCTGGAGATGGGACTGCAGAGTTTCCTTCCCCGACCATGGGATCATATCCACTCTGCAGGACTAAGGATAGCACATGAGTGGGAGATGAGTAGGAAATGGGATGAGTGGAGTTGCAAGAGGCATCAGAGGTCACTGTCAATGGAGGGGAAAGCTTAAGTGCTCAGTAAATGTAGGGCAACAAGGAAGAAGGGGGTGGGGCTGAGGTGGGGAGGAGAAGGATCTGAGACTCAGGTATTTGGTGCCAGTGTAGTAGAGAAGGTGCCTGGAGGCTGGCAGGCATTGAGGTCCTCTGGGTCTGACCAGGCAGTCCCAGTTCCAGCCCGTCCCCTGGCCCCTCCCCGCTGCCGGCCAGAGTCACACATGTGTTTTCCTGTTTTCCATTTCAGTCCCCGTTACCCTCTGCTTTTTCTGCTCCTCAGAGTCAACAGCTGCTGCAGCGTGAGCCATACCCTTGGTTCTCCTAACTAGCACCTTCCCCTCTCCCCTGACTCAGCTGGTAGCCCCTCCTCCCCGCACCTGCCCAAAGGTCACTGGACAGGTAAGAGGTGGGAGAGGAGGGACAATGGGCGACAGGGGAAGTGCAGGAGGAGGATGGAGTCCTAAAAATCGGCTGAATGGAGACCCAAGCGCCTCCTGTTTCTTGATCCCAGCCCTGTCCCTCCCTGGGCTGAACCTTCTGCCCAGAGACTTCAGCCCTTCCTTAATGGAAGCCCTGGCCACAGGAGTAAACAATTTCTTTTTTGTTTCACTTTTTTTTTTTTTTTTTTTTAAAGAGACTGTCTTAGCCACAGTGCAATATAGAAAAACAAACAGAGAACTGGGGAGGGAGGAGCTGAGCTTCTAGCTTGGAGTGATGGGGAAATCTAGTCATACCAGAGTGTATCTGTTTTCTGTTTCTGTTGTTAGGGGAGGCAGCACAGACTGATTGGAGCCAGGAAGGCAGGACATGGGGTCTCTGGGAGAGAAAGTGTGTTCTTACAGTAGTTCCCTGAGCTTGGCTGAGGAGCCAAGACCCCGAATTATGTGCTAGTTCCTGGAGGAAGTGTGTTTTGGTGTTGCCATTCGAGGGTGAGGTTAGGGTGAGGGGCTCCATTGGCTGTTCTGCCCGGCACTGCATACTGGAGGCCCTGCTGCCAGTTTCTGAATCAAATTTCTTCCACAGGCTATAGGATGAGTGTGTTGTCCTGTAATCTTCACGGGGTGTTGAGAGATGAATGCATCTCAGACAGGGAAAGGCAACAAGGGCTGCTGTTATCTTACGGGGTTTCTCATGTAAAACCTGGGGTGGGCTGGGCGTGGTGGCTCACACCTTTAATCCCAGGCTTTGGAAGGCTGAGGTGGGAGGATCACGAGGTCAGGAGTTCGAGACCAGCCTGGCCAACATGGTGAAACCCCATCTCTACTAAAAATACAAAAATTAGCTGGGCATGGTGGCAGGCGCCTGTAATCCCAGCTACTCGGGAGGCTGAGGTAGGAGAACCCAGGAGGCGGAGGTTGCAGTAAGCAGAGATTGCGCCACTGCACTCCAGCCTGGGGACAAAGCAAAACTCCGTCTCAGGGAAAAAAACCCCCAAAACCCAAAAACCAAAAAAAAAAAAACCTGGGGTAGGAGAGCCCCTTTGGGAGAGCCTAGGGGTGTTGCTGGTCCCAGGCTGCCTGAATGATGGGGCTGCCTGAATGGTGGAAGCATTACCCTAAGACCCAGGGTCTCAGGGAGAAATGTGAGCTGCCAAAGATGGTGCCTTCTTGTCCAGGGTGCTAGGTAGTGGTTGAGAAAAGAGGGGGGCTTCATGTTCTCTATGCATGGCAGCCTCCCTTGCCTGGTGTGCATGGGCAGACTGAAGTAGGTTAGAGTCCATTAGCACTTCCTGGTGCTACCACTAGGGCGTGCTGTTTGCTGGACTGTGGGTTTTACCCCCAGCAGATTTCTGCCTCGAAATTCCATGGATAGGACTTCACTTTTCAGATGCTACCAGTCAGGAATGAAACCCTGTACACTTCTCTCTCCATTCCCCCTCACAGTTTTCCCTTCCTTTGTCCCTCCTTCCTTCCTTTCTTTTACGTCATATTAGGACACATGCCCACTCCTTGGTGCCAGTGAATTTGGTCTTAAAAGGGCAGGCATGATGATGTGTTTGTGTTTTTTTTTGTTTGCTTTAGAAGTGGGCACCCTAGCAATAGCAGCACTGCCAAGAGTACTTGTAATCACCTCTTATCCCTGCAAAGAATGAGAAAGGGGAGGGGCAGCCAGGAAGGAGATTAACAAACTTTGTTGGAGCCTTTCGTCTAGGCTATAGACTGAAGGATGACAGAGGCTTTCTTTCTTTTTAATCTAGTCTGCTTACATCTTTCCCCAGGTAATTCATGTAGAAAATTCCTGTCCAAAAGCAAGGTCTAAGGTGGCACCGGTGGCTCACGCCTGTAATCCCATCACTTTGGGAGGCAGAAGCAGGTGGATCAGTTGAGGCAAGGAGTTCAAGACCGGCCTGGCCAACATGGCGAAACGTCGTCCCTACTAAAAATACAAAAATTAGGCCGGGCACGATGGCTCATGCCTGTAATCCTAGCACTTTGGGAGGCCGAGGTGTGCGGATTGCCTGAGTTTAGGAGTTTAAGACCATCCTGGTCAATATGGTGAAACCCCGACTCTACTAAAAACACAAAAGATTAGCTGGGTGTGGTGGTGTGCACCTGTAATCCCAGCTACTTGGGAGGCTGAAGCAGGAGAATTGCTTGAACCCAGGAGGTGGAGGTTGCAGTGAGCTGAGATTGCACCACTGCACTCCAGCCTGGGCGACACAGCAAGTGTCTGTCTCAAAATAAATAAAATAAAATAAAATAAAATAAAATAAAATAAAATAAAATAAAATAAAATACCAAAATAAAAACACAAACATTAGCCAGGTGTTATCCTAGTTACTCAGGAGGCTGATGCATGAGAATTGCTTGAACCAGGAGGCGGTGGAGGTTGCAGTGAGTCAAGATCGTGCCACTGCACTCCAGCCTGGGTGACAGAGTGAGACTCTGTCTCAAAAAAAAAAAAAAAAAAAAAAAGTAAAAAATAAAAGGAAGGCCTAGAGACTAAGGCAGGCCAGGGGGATGGGGAGATGGAGAGATTAAGAGTGTATGAGCTCTGGTGGTTCCATGAGATAGTGTGCTTAAGTCCTTAGCAGTGTGTCTGGCCCAGTAAGTGCTCAATAAGTGATAGCAATTATTATTACAGGAGCATTTTGGAGAAAAGGAGAGTCTCCTCCAGAAGGATTTCAGACCATTGTGAGCCTGTCTTGGGAGAAGCATAATCTCTGGGAACGCTCACACCAGAATCGTCCTCCTAGGTTAAACTAAAAGTTTAAAGAGCTAGAATGGGAGGATGTATGGTAGAGATGTCTCCCAGAGATATTTAGATCTCATTCTCTGGTTGTAGAATAACCAAAGAGGGTTAGAACAGAAATGAGAAGAAACAGACAGCTGGATTTCAAAATGGATAGGGTCTATTTCTATTGGTAAAAGAGACTCAGAATACCAGATTTAAAGTAAATAATAAAGATAGCATAAACTATGTGATTTCCAAAAAATGCTCTGCTTCTTCTGCCTGTTCTGGGCCTGTCTGTCCAACAGAATTCAGTGAAATCTGATTTCCTCATATTCTTTTTAAATTTTTTTTTTGAGACGGAGTCTTGCTGTGTTGCCCAGGCTGGAGTGCAGCGGCCTCATCTCGGCTCACTGCAAGCTCCGCCTCCCAGGTTCGTGCCATTCTCCTCATTCTCCTGCCTCAGCCTCCCGAGTAGCTGGGACTACAGGCATCTGCCACCATGCCTGGCTAATTTTTATTTTTTTGTATTTTTAGTAGAGACGGGGTTTCACCGTGTTAGCCTGGATGGTCTTGATCTCCTGACCTTGTGATCCGCCTGCCTTGGCCTCCCAAAGTGCTGGGATTACAGGCGTGAGCCACCGCGCCCGGCCTGATTTCTTCATATTTTTTAGGGAAGTGGAGTAAACTTATATTTGAGGAAGGTGTTTATAGGAATTTATGCTTATCCCAAAGATCTTGGTATGTTTTGTCAAGAATGAAAAGGCACATGGGTGTGGTGGGGATGCAGTCAGATATTTGATCTCTTGACTGTGTTTCTTTTGAAGTAGTCTGAGGCTCAGACTTTGGGGCAGTGGCCCAGGCTTGGAAGCAACCCCCCAGTCTCTCTTTGCATGGGGAAGTGTGCAGAGTTCTCTTAGAACGCCCAGTCACATGGTGTAGAGACTGCACTTACATTTCCTGTAATCTCAGCATGGGAACAAGCCTTTGTGTCACACTGTGCAACCTTCCTCCCTTTCTTAAATGCTTGGGGTGAGAGAGAAGAGAGTCTAGGGTGGGGCATGGAGGACAGAGAGAGAGAGAGTGCTGTCTATTCCTTTCTGGCTACTGTCCTGTCCTCAGCTAACTTGCTCTGGGACAGTTTCCCCAGGGCTACAGATACTGCACCCAGCTGACTGTCCTTTCTTCTGGGCCCCTGGTCCCAGAGCAGAGCTGACAAAGGAGATTCCTGAGAGAGCACCTTCTTATCACAGAAAGTGCTGAGCCAAGAGCTCCTAGCTGCCCCTTTTGCAGATGTGAAGGGCCAGTGAACCTTGGACCCAGATGGTTGCTTAATACTCCTTTCCCCCTCCCTCACTCCTTCCTTTGCGGGCTGCCTCTCCTCCTCCACCCTTCTTGCTTAAATCCATAGGCATTTGTCTGGCCTTCCCTTTTACTGCTGGCTGGGAAGGAGGAGCATCAGACCACAGATCCTGGAAGGCACTTCTCTCCCTGACTGCTGCTGGCACTGCCGTGAGAACCTGCTTATATCCAGGACCAAGGAGTGAGTGTGCGTTCCACCCTCTTCTCATCTCCACTCACCTTGTTAACCCTCCTCTTTGCTGCTGTGCAGTGTCTAATCGCTTCTTCTCCCCAGTGCCTCTCACCCTAATATCTCTCCACCTAATATCTCGGCTCGGCTCACTGCAACCTCAGCCTCCCGGATTCAAGCGCTTCTCTTTCCTCAGCCTCTTAAGTAGCTGGGATTACAGGCACCTGCCACCATGCCTGGCTAATTTTTTTTTTTTTTTTTTGAGTTGGAGTTTTGCTCTTGTTGCCCAGGCTGGAGTGCAATGGCGAGATCTCAGCTCACCACAACCTCCGCCTCCCGGGTTCAAGTGATTCTCCTGCCTCAGCCTCCCAAGTAGCTGGGATTACAGGCATGCACCACCACACCCAGCTAATTTTGTATTTTTAGTAGAGACGGGGTTTCTCCATGTTGGTCAGGCTGGTCTCAAACTCCCGACCTCAGGTTATCCGCTCACCTCGGCCTCCCAAAGTGCTGGGATTACAGGCGTGAGCCACCTTGCCCGGCCTCCAACTTGAATTTTTAAGAGAAGGCACTCTTGACTAACCTCTCCTATTTTCCTCTCAGCTGTTTCCTGCTCGGTGTTTTCCAGCATGTGCTGCCTGGCTGCAGCTGTCTCCCCGCCTTGGCTCGGGGTGGTATCTCTCCAGCAGCAACTCTGGGTTAGGGAGTGGCCATCAGCTGCCTCCAATCATCTCTCGGTTTTGTTGTACATTGGATCGCCCTTCTCTCATTCATACTTTTTTGGGTGATTCAACGATGCTGATGTGAGGGATCTGATAGCAGGAGGCTTGGAATACCAGAGAGTGGGAAAGGAAAAGCAAGGAAAAGAGAATAGCCTGTCTTCTTTCAGGGTGATGTGGGTCTACTTGGGCTTTGCCAGGGCTGAAGACTCCAGCTAAGGGTTAATGGATGCTCTTTGGGCAGGAGGATGGTTGTGGGTTTCCAGCAGATTTCTGAAGCCTTTAGGTTTGACAGATGTAGAGTCCTTGGGGAAAAGAGCAGTGTCATGAGGCGCTCCCACAGATTAGTTGCTGGTAAGGTCGGTTCCTAATGTTGTATCTCAGCACAGGTGATCCCTGAAGCTGAAATTGGAGGGAAGACGGGTTTTGGATAAGGCTGAAAACTCGGGGTCAAGCCATTATAGTTATTTTCTGGGAGCCGCCACACTGCCCCTATGCCTGTCTTGTATTATAGCAGGCTCAGAGAGAACCAACATTTAGTGTTTTGTTTTTGATTTTGTTTGTTTTTTTTTTTTTTTGAGACAGAGTTTTGCTCTTGTTGCCCAGGCTGGAGTGCAATGGCCCGATCTTGGCTTACCGCAACTTCCGCCTCCCGGGTTCAAGTGATTCTCCTGCCTCAGCCTCCCAAGCAGCTGGGATTACAGGCATGTGCCACCACGCATGGCTAATTTTTGTATTTTTAGTAGAGACTGGGTTTCTAAATGTTGGTGAGGCTGGTCTCGAACTCCAGACTTTAGGTGATCTGCCTGCCTTGGCCTCCCAAAGTGCTGGGATTACAGACGTGAGCCACCGTGCCCCGCCCAAGATTTAGTGAGTTGGGTGGGCAGCAATATCCTAATGATGAGAGACAGATCCTTTCTCTCTGAGTGCCTTCTCTTAAAAATTCAAGTTGGAGGCCGGGCAAGGTGGCTCATGCCTGTAATCCCAGCACTTTGGGAGGCCGAGGTGAGCGGATAACCTGAGGTCGGGAGTTTGAGACCAGCCTGACCAACATGGAGAAACCCCGTCTCTACTAAAAATACAAAATTAGCTGGGTGTGGTGGTGCATGCCTGTAATCCCAGCTACTCGGGAGGCTGAGGCAGGAGAATCACTCGAACCCGGGAGGCGGAGGTTGCAGTGAGCTGAGATCTCACTATTGCACTCCAGCCTGGGCAACAAGAGCAAAACTCCAACTCAAAAAAAAAAAAAAAAAATTAGCCAGGCATGGTGGCAGGTGCCTATAATCCCAGCTACTTGAGAGGCTGAGGCAAGAGAAGCGCTTGAATCCCGGAGGCTGAGGTTGTAGTGAGCCGAGCCGAGATTGCACCACTGCACTCCAGCCTGGGCTACAGAGCAAGACTCTGTCAATAAATAAATAAATAAATATTCAAGTTGGGGTTGTTTTGATGAGTGAGCTGGAGAAAAGGTTATTTGGAGGTCTCCGCTGTGGTTGGTGAGCTGCCCATATTACCCTGTGTTGGACGCGGGTAGAGGTTCTATGTAATTGCCAAGCATGTAATATATAGCATCATCTTTCTTCCTTAAAGGGCAATGCCAGGAAGCTGGTGAAGGGTTTCCTCTCCTCCACCATGGTTGACAGCACTGAGTATGAAGTGGCCTCCCAGCCTGAGGTGGAAACCTCCCCTTTGGGTGATGGGGCCAGCCCAGGGCCGGAGCAGGTAAAGCTGAAGAAGGAGATCTCACTGCTTAACGGCGTGTGCCTGATTGTGGGGAACATGATCGGTTCGGGCATCTTTGTTTCCCCCAAGGGTGTGCTCATATACAGTGCCTCCTTTGGTCTCTCTCTGGTCATCTGGGCTGTCGGGGGCCTCTTCTCCGTCTTTGGGGCCCTTTGTTATGCGGAACTGGGCACCACCATTAAGAAATCTGGGGCCAGCTATGCCTATATCCTGGAGGCCTTTGGAGGATTCCTTGCTTTCATCAGACTCTGGACCTCCCTGCTCATCATTGAGCCCACCAGCCAGGCCATCATTGCCATCACCTTTGCCAACTACATGGTACAGCCTCTCTTCCCGAGCTGCTTCGCCCCTTATGCTGCCAGCCGCCTGCTGGCTGCTGCCTGTATCTGTAAGTGGGGCTGGGGCAGGAGGTGGTGGGTGGAGGGCTGGACAGAGGCTGGGATGTGAGTGCAGTCTGGGAGTAAGAAGGAGATAGAAAGGAATGTCTCTGACAACATATATATATAGTTAATGTATGCTTTGTGTGAAAATTCAAACAGTACCACAGTGTAACGCAAAAACACTCACCTTTTCCCCAGCTTCTCATGGTAAGCACTATTAGCAGTTTGCATATTCTTCCTGATTTTTTTTTTTTTTTTTAAAGAGGCAGGTACTTTGCTCTGTCACCCAGACTGGAGTGCAGTGGTGTGATTATACCTCACTTCAGCCTCGAACTTCTAGGCTCAAGCTATCCTCCTGCCTCAGCCTCCTAGGTAGCAGGGACCACAGGCACACTGATTTTTTTTTTCTTGTTCCTTCAAGAGATGTAGTTTTGGCAGGGTTTGGTGGCTCACGCCTGTAATCCCAGCACTTTGGGGGCTGAAGTGGGCAGATCACCTTAGGTCAGGAGTTCGAGACTAGCCTGGGCAACATGGTGAAACCCCATCTCCACTAAAAATACAAAAATAAGCTGGGTGTGGTGGCAGGCGCCTGTAATCCCAGCTACTCAGGAGGCTGAGGCAGGAGAATCACTTGAACCCAGGAGGCAGAGGTTGCGGTGAGCCAAGATTGCACCACTGCACTCCAGCCTGGACAACAGAGTGAGACTCCATCTCAAAAAAAAAAAAAAAGAGGTGTAGTTTTGTTCTTTTACAAAAATGAGACCATACTAGTCTACATGTAATTCTACAGTGTGCTTTTCCTCTAGCATTATCAGTGACATTCTTTTCTACTTACAGATCCACTTTTTAAAAAATGCTTCATATTATTTCATGTTAATTTTAAGGATGCGTAGTAGTTTATTTATCTAGCTAGTCCTCTGTTAATGGCCATGTACGTTGGTTTCAGTTTCTCAGTCTTACAGATAATGCTCCAGTGGATATCCTTTTGCAGCTGCAGGAGTATTTCTGTAGGCTAGATTCTTCCTTTTTTTTTTTTTTTTTTTGAGATAGAGTCACTCTGTCGCCCAGGCTTGAGTGGCGCAATCTCGGCTCACTGCAACCTCCATCTTCTGGGTTCAAGTGATTCTCCTGCCTCAGCCTCCCTAGTAGCTGGGATTACAGGCATGTGCCACCATGCCTAGCTAATTTTTTTGTATTTTTGGTGGAGACGGGGTTTCACTGTGTTGGCCAGGCTGGACTTAAACTCCTGCCTTGGCTTCCCAAAGTATTGGGATCACAGGCGTGAGCCACTGCACCCGGCCTCTGTGGGCTAGATTTTTAATACTGTCATTTCAGTCCACCTTGGCTTTTTCTCCATCTCATAAATAAAACATTATTTAAATCTGTACATTCAGTAATGCCACTGGAGGTGCTGAGATGATGATTCTCCATAGCCCCATCCCTCAGATGCCTCTATTCTTGAAAAATGCCCTTCCAACCTGGGAGAGCCTAGGACCTTAGAGATGCCTTCCACCCCGCAACTGTGAAGAAGCTTAGACATTCTGTCAGTTTGAGGGGCAGCTGCTCTAGCAGTTGGGGCACAGGAATTTTGCACCAGGTGCAATTGCTCATTGGCTCACCGCTCTCCAATCAGTTTGTGTCCTTTTTTCTTTCAATTTCTGTATTGCCCCATTCGCTCCTCAACTTCCTTTCCAGCTTCCCTGATTTTACTGTTGTGTAGAGAACTGGCTGTCTTCTGTGGGGTCCTTCTGTGTTTTGTGTATCCTTGTGTCTGGCCTGGACTCATCTCTGCATATGGGATGTTTGTCATACATGGCAACAGTCAGGGAGGGGTGGAAGGCACTGCTTTGTGTTGCAAGAAGGGGGTTTTCACTGAGGTTTTTTTTTTTTCGAGATGGAGTTTCACTCTTGTTGCCGAGGCTGGAGTGCAATCCTGGCTCACCACAATCTCCGCCTCCCAGGTTCAAGTGATTCTCCTGCCTCAGCCTCTCAAGTAGCTGGGATTACAGGCATGTGCCACCATGCCCGGCTAATTTTTGTATTTTTATTAGAGACAGGGTTTCTCCATGTTGGTTGGGCTGGTCTTGAACTCCCGACCTCGGGTGATCTGCCTGCCTTGGCCTCCCAAAGTGCTGGGATTACAGGCATGAGCCACCATGCCCGGCCTTCACTGAGGTCTTAAATGTGATCTGTGATTTCTCTTGCATTACTTGCAGATGATCTGGTAGGTTGCTTACTGGCAAAACTAATTTTAGGATCTATTGGTCTTGGAGCACCCTCAAATGTGGGCATATGGTTAATTATATCATGTGCAGAGAAGGATCATTTCATCTAAGTAATATTTCTAAGATGACTGCATTCCTTTAAAATACCAGAATTCTATTTTTTTTTTTTTTTTTTTTTGAGATGGAGTTTCGCTCTTGTTGCCCAGGCTGGAATGCAATGGCGCAATCTTGGCTCACTGCAACCTCTGCCTCCCAGGTTCAAGTGATTCTCCTGCCTCAGCCTCCCGAGTAGCTGGGATTACAGGCATGCTACCATGCCCGGCTAATTTTGTATTTTTAGTAGAGACGGGGTTTCTCCATGTTGGTCAGGCTGGTCTCGAACTCCCGACCTCAGGTAATCCGCCCACCTCGGCCTCCCAAAGTGCTGGGATTACAGGGCATGGGCCACCTTCCCGGCCTTAGAATTCTATTATTTTAACTATCTTTGTCTGTGTCATTTCTGACAGCTCTTGTTCTTCGATTGTGGCATTGTGCCTACCTCTGCCAGTCAACCCTTTTTAATTTTCTGCTGCTGCTTCTTTTTTTTTTTTTTTCTGAGACAGAGTTTCACTCTTGTTGCCCAGGCTGCAGTGCAATGGTGCAATCTCAGCTCACTGCAACCTCCACCTCCCGGGTTCCAGCAATTCTCTTGCCTCAGCCTCCCAAGGAGCTGGGATTACAGGTGCCCGCCACCACGCCAAGCTAACTTTTTGTATTTTTAGAAGAGATGAGATTTCATAGCCACTGCACCTGGCCAATTTTTTGCTTCTAATTTGGGTATAGAGACATACATGTTCAAACCCTCATTCACCCATGTACACATTCATGTGCCTGTACATCCTTGTAAGAATGCATGCAAAGGCCGGGTGCAGTGGCTCACGCCTGTAATCCCAGCACTTTGGGAAGCTAAGGCGGGCGGATCATGAAATCCCCTCTCTACTAAAAATACAAAAAAGGCCGGGCATGGTGGCTCACGCCTGTAATCCCAGCACTTTGGGAGGCCGAGATGGGTGGATCACGAGGTCAAGAGATCAAGATCATCCTGGCCAACATGGTGAAACCCCGTCTCTACTAAAAACGCAAAAAAATTAGCTGGGCGTGGTAGTGTGTGCCTATAGTCCCGGCTACTCGAGAGGCTGAGGCAGGAGTATCGCTTGAACCCGGGAGGCAGAGGTTGCAGTGAGCAGAGATCGCGCCATTGCACGCCAGCCTGGGTGACAGAGTGAGACTCTGTCTCAAAAAAAAGAAAAAAGCTGGGCGTGGTGGTGGGCGCCTATAATCCCAGCTACTGGGGAGGCTGACACAGGAGGAATGCTTGAACCCGGGAAGCAGAGGTTGCAGTGAGCCGAGACCATGCTACTGTACTCCAGCCTGGGCCACAGAGCGAGACTCTGTCTCAAAAGACAAAACAAAACAAAACAAAAAGAATACATGCAAAGTAGCCGCAGTTATGGTTCGTATGCAGAGCTCTTCAGTGAGTAAAACGCATAGAGTTTTGTGCACATGTGTGTGACACACATTTGAGATTTCTCTGATAGAGTGAAAGGTGCACACCACTTGTGCACATACTTGTGTTTGAGGTTGGGCTCAATAGCTATGCGACCTTGAGGCAGGTGCACTGACTGTTTAATTCCAGGCTGTTGTGAGAATGGAATGAAATTCAGTGAAAACCATAAATTATGACTCAAATTTAAGGTATTGATTATGTTTAAAATTGCTATCTTTCTTGGCCACTTATAGTCCTGTTCCTCTTCCTGCTTCTTGGCTTCATCTGAGTAGTTATGGTGAGATAAATGAGATATTACTGCATAGCCAATATCTGGACTTTGTTCTATCTTTAATAACTTCAGAGGAACATAGAGATCTAAAGAAGGTTCAGAAGGGCAACCAAGACTAAGAATTTAGTGACATATGATTCATGGGTTTATTCCTTCAGCCACTGTTTTGGTTTTGTTTTTAAATTTTTTTTATAGAGATGGGGTCTTGCTATGTTGCCCAGGCTGGTCTCAAACTCCTGGGCTCAAGTAATCTGCCTGCCTTGGCCTCCCAAAGTGCTAGGATTATGGGTGTGAGCCACTGTGCCTGGCCTTCAGGCACTGTTTAATAAGCACCTGAAACAAGTCAGATGCTGGGACCTATGAAGACACTCTGATTAGCCTAAGTGAGAACTTAGGCAGAATCTTCAGATTTAGCAAGAGAAGGGCTTTAATTTAGAGCTTTCATACATTCCCTCCCTTAGAAAAAATTTAATTAGGGCATGCTATGTGTGTGCTAGATATTTTACTTAGTGCTGAAAAACAAAGAAGAATGATGTCTGGCCCTTGCCATTCAATAATTTATAGTCCAGAAAGGAGACAGACATGTTAACAAATAATTGTCATGCAATATAATTTGTGCACTGATGGAGGGGCAACTCTTTTTTTTTTTGAGACGAAGATTCACTCTTGTCGCCCAGGCTGGCGTGCAGTGATGTGATCTCGCCTCACTCACGCAACCTCCGTGTCCCAAGTTAAGCGATTCTCCTGCCCCAGCCTCCTGAGCATCTGGGATTACAGGCGTGCACCACCACGCCTGGCTAATTTTTGTGTTTTTAGTAGAGATGGGGTTTCACCATGTTGGCCAGGCTGGTCTTGAACTCCTAATCTCAGGTGAACTGCCCGCCTCAGCCTCCCAAAGTGCTGGGACTACAGGCATGAGCTACCACGCCCGATCTAAATGGGACAACTTTATTTTTGTAGGGGAGGAGAGCTTAGGAAGGTATCACAGAGAACATGGTGTCTGAGCTGAATTTTGAAAATAAATATAGCTGTCTCCTGCGACCTTTCACACAGGAGACTGTATGTGCAAAGGTGTGGAGGTGCAAGGCACAGAATATGCAGAGAATTCCGGTCGTTGGTATGGTTGGAATGTGGGGTGGGAGAAGGGCGAGGAGATAGCCCTGGGGGAGATGGGTTTTATAATCAGGTTGGACTTTATCTAAAAGATAAGGGGAAGCTATTGTTTATTTTTATATTTTTAGAGATGGGGGTTCTTGCTCTGTCGCCCAGGCAGGAGTGCAGTGGTGCAGTCATAGCTCACGGTGGCCTCCAACTCCTGGCCTCAAGTGATCCTCCTACCTCCTGGGTAGCTAGGATCACAGGTGGGAGCTACAAAGCTACACAGCTACTGATTTTAAGCAGGGGTATGGGGACTAGTGAAATAATCAGACTTAGTTAAAAGGAGAACTCTGGTGGCCACATGGAGAATGTTTTTGGAAAGAGCAAGAGACAGAAGGTGGGGAGACTGGTTTAGGGAGCTGAAACCTGAATCCATGTGAAGGGTGATGAATATCTGCACTGTGGAGTGGCCTTAGGAACAGAGATGAGGGTATGAATAAAGAAATAGTTGGCCGGGCGCGGTGGCTCACGCCTGTAATCCCAGCACTTTGGGAGGCCGAGGCTGGTGGATCTCAAGGTCAGGAGATCGAGACCATCCTGGCTAACACAGTGACCCCATCTGTACTAAAAATACAAAAAAAATTAGCCGGACGTGGTGGCGGGCGCCTGTAGTCCCAGCTACTCGGGAGGCTGAGGCAGGAGAATGGTGTGAACCCAGGAGGCGGAGCTTGCAGTGAGCCGAGATCGCACCACTGCACTCTAGCCTGGGCGACAGAGCGAGACTCCGTCTCAAAAAAAGAAAAAAGAAATAGTTTACAGTGGACTTTCAAGGACCTTTTGCTGGGGTTCGGGGAGCTCTCACAGGTAAAGCCCTGCCTCCAGCCTTGCCCATAGGTTTCCACCCCAGTATGTTGTTCCCATTTTAAAATCCTCCAGTGGCTCCTCATATGCTTTAGGATAAAATCTAAATCCCTAGGAAGGTGTGCCTTGTGCTTTCACCGCTTTGGCCTTCTCATATCCCATAATCCTTCATGCACACCCCATTACTCATATATTCTAGGTATGGGGAATGTGGAAGGTCTCAGAGTTCATGAAGCTAGAGGTTTGAGCTTGGACAGGTGTGGGCGATGGGGCTGCCATCTAAAATAGGGAAGGTGGGCTCAGTGTGAGGTAGGCAGGGCATCCGAGTCTTCTGCCGGGCTGGTTATGTGGCCCTTCCATGAGCAGTGCCTTCTTTGGGTGTCATGACACAGAATTGGGTCATTTTCCCAGCAGTTGAGTCACGCTTACCTAAAAAAAGATGTTGATATGGTGAAACCCCGTCTCTACTAAAACACAAAAAATTAGCTGGCGTGGTGGCGGGCGCCTGTAATCCCAGCTACTTGGGAGGCTGAGGCAGGAGAATTGCTTGAACCTGGGAGGCGGAGGTTGCAGTGAGCCGAGATTGCACCATTGCACTCCAGCCTGGGTGACAGAGCGAGACTCCGTCTCAAAAAAAAAAAAAAAAAAAAAAGAGATTGATGTGTGAATGTTAATGCCAGTTTACTGATGTATGTACAGTTTTTTTTTTTTTTTTGAGACACAGTCTCGCTATGTCGGGAGGCGGAGGTTGCAGTGAGCCGAGATCCCAAGTTCAAGCGATTCTCCTGCCTCAGCCTCCCAAGTAGCTGGGATTACAGGCTCCTGCCACCACACCCAGCTAATTTTTGTATTTTTAGTAGAGATAGGGATTTCACCTTGTTGGCTAGGATGGTCTCGATCTCCTGACCTCATGATCCGCCCGCCTCAGCCTCCCAAAGTGCTGGGATTACAGGCGTGAGCCACCGCACTCGGCCTTTGATGTATGTACAGTTCATTGACGAGCATACATGGATAATTTCTTTTTTTTAAATTTTTATTTATTTAATTTTTCTTCCACTTTTATTTTAAGTTCCAGGGCACATGTGCAGGATGTGCAGCTTTGTTACATAGGTAAACATGTGCCATGATTGTTTGCTGCACAGATCAACCCATCACCTGGGTATTAAGCCTAGCATCCATTAGCTATAATTCCTGATGCCCTCCCTCCACCAACCTCTACCGACAGGCCCCAGTGTGTGTTGTTCTTTCCCCGCATTTGTCCACGTGTTCTCATCGTTCAGCTCCCACTTTGAAGTGAGAACATTTGATGTCTGGTTTTCTGTTCCTACATTAGTTTGCTGAGGATAATGGCTTCCAGTTTCATCCATGTCCCTGCAAAGGACATGATCTCATTCCTTTTTATGGCTGCATACTATTCCATGGTATATATGTACCACATTTTCTTACTTGCCGTACCTTTCTTTTTCTTTTGAGACTAAGTCTTGCTCTGTCGCCTAGGCTGGAATGCAGTGGTATGATCTTGGCTAACTGCAACCTCTGCCTCCTTGTTTCGATTGACTCTCTGCCTCAGCCTTCTGAGTAGCTGGGATTACAGGCGCCCACCACCACACCTGGCTAATTTTTGTATTTTTAGTAGAGATGGAGTTTCACCATCATGGCCAGGCTGGTCTTGAACTCCTGACCTCACGGTCCACCTGCCTCGGCCTCCCAAAGTGCTGGGATTACAGGCATGAGCCACTGCGCCTGGCCAGGCATTCCTTTTTCTGTGCAACCTTGCCAGCATCTGTTGTTTCTTGCCTTTTTTTTTTTTTTTTTTTGAGACGAAGTTTCACTCTTGTTGCCCAGACTGGAGTGCAATGGCAAAATCTCGGCTCAACGCAACCTCCGCCTCCCAAGTTCAAGGAATTCGCCTGCCTTAGCCTCCTGAGTAGCTGGGATAACAGGCGTATGCCCCCGTGCCCGGCAATTTTGTACGTGGCTAATTTTGTGTTGTTAGAGATGGGGTTTCTCCATATTGGTCAGGCTGGTCTTGAACTCCTGACCTCAGGTGATCCGCCTGCCTCAGCCTCCCAAAGTGCTGGGATTACAGATGTGAGCCACCATGCCTGGCTGTTTCTTGACTTTTTAATAATTGCCATTCTGACTGATGTGAGATGGTATCTCATTGTGGTTTTGATTTGCATTTCTCTAATGATCAGTGATGTTGAGCTTTTCTTCATGTTTGTTGGCCGCATGAATGTCCTCTTTTGAGAAGTGTTTATTCATGTCCTTTGCTCACTTTTTAATAGGATTGTTTGTTTCTTTCTTGTAAATTTGTTTAAATTCCTTGTAGACTCTTGTTATTAGACCTTTATCAGATGGATAGATTGCAAAAATTTTCTCCCATTCTGTAGAGGTTGTCTCTTCCCTCTGATGATAATTTATTTTGCTGTGCAGAAGCTCTTTAGTTTAATAAGATCCCATTTGTCAATTTTTGCTTTTGTGGCAATTGCTTTTGGTATTTTTGCCATGAAATCTTTGCCCGTGCCTGTGTCCTGAATGGTATTGCTATAAAACCCTAGATTTTTTTCTAGGGTTTTTTATAGTTTTGGGTTTTATATTTAAGTCTTGAATCCATCTTGAGTTAATTTTTGTATGAGATATAAGGAAGGGGTCCAGTTTCAATTTTCTGCATATGGCTAGGCAGTTCTCACAGCGCCATTTATTAAATAGGGAATCCTTTCCCACATGAGTAATTTCTAATGACCAGAAGGTGTGTGTTCACTACCAAGGCATCCCCTCCCTGGTACCCTAGTAACCGGGAAACCAATCTAGTAATCAGGAAGTTGCTTGCAGGGTATGGAATTGGAACAAAAGAAGAAAGTTTGAATAATTTGAGAAATTTTTTCTGAACGTGTTGGTTTCTATAAAGAGTGGAGCTGAAAGGTGGAGCCCCTGCCTGCAGGGAATGAACAGTGTCATGGGGAAGCGAGGCAAACATAGTCACTTAAACATGTATATGTGGCAAGTGCTTGCAGGGGTGGAGAGTGGCTTGTTCAGGGGATGATGTCTGCATCAACACTGAAGGATGAAAGGAGTCAGGCTGGGCTGAAGCACCCACATTTCTACCGTGGCCTATGTGGCCCTACTCCACCTGACTTCTTTGATTCACCTTGGACTTCTTGCCCTCACTTTGTCTGCTCCAGCTACACTGGCCTTCTTGCCTCTCCTGCATTTTCCTGGCACATACATGTCTCAGGGATTTTGTATTTGTTTCTTCTGCAAGGAAGGCACGTCTCCAGATGCCTGCAGAGCTTATTCCCTTACTCCATTCACCTCTTTGCAAAAATAGTACCTTACTAGAGACCTATCCTATCTAAAATGGTCACTCTCAGTTCCCCATCCTGTTTTCTTTTTTCTTTTTTTTGAGATGGTGTCTTGCTCTGTCGCCGAGGCTGGAGTGCAATGGCATGATCTCGGCTCACTGCAACCTCCGCCTCCTGGGTTCAAGTGATTCTCCTTCCTCAGCCTCTGCGTAGATGGGATTACAGGCGCCTGCCACTATGCCTGGCTAATTTTGGTATTTTTAGCAGAGACAGGGTTTCACCATGTTAGTCAGGCTGGTCTCAAACTCCTGACCTCAGGCGATCTGCCCGCCTTGGTCTCCCAAGGTGCTGGGATTACAGGCGTGAGCCACCGTGCCTGGTCTCTTTTTCTTTATAACAGTGTTCAACACATCATTTACTTGTCTCTCTTTCCCTCTAGAATATAAACATATGTGAATAAGGATTTTGTTTTACTCACTGCTGAATCACCAGCACGTAGAACAGTGCCTGGTATCTGCTAGGTGCTCAATAATTATATGTTGAATGAAGAAGGGGACAGAATGTTTTAGGCACAGGGAAAGCCAATGTAAAGGCACAAGATGAAAAAAATGTATGGGGTGTGGGGGGTGCATGGGGGATTGTGGGATATGAGGGGACCAAGATGGGCAAGGGGCTAGAATGCAAGGTGTATCTTTGTAGGGGTTTAGAATTTATTCAAAGCATATGAGGAGCCATTAAAGGACTTTAAACAGGGGAGTGATATAGCTGGGGTGGAACTTAGGGGACAAGGCTGGAGGCAGAGACACTATTAGGAAGCTCTTGTAGCAATCCAGGCAGGAAATGACAAAAACCTGAACTAGGGTGGTGGCAGTTGGGGTGGACAAGGAAGGATAGATCTGAGCACAATTTAGAAGGTATAATCAATACAACCAATGAGACCTATTAAGATGTCAAGTATAAGGGAGAGGGAAGTGTCAAGGAAAACATCCACCATCTTGTTAGTTTTGTGCCAGAAGAGCTGTGCCTATCTATGATCCACTGTATCCCCAGCAAGGAAGCAGAGAAGCTTGATAAATATTCTTTTTTTTTTTTTTTGGTTGTTGTTGTTGTTGTTTTGAGACAGAGTCTTGCTCTGTCACCCAGGCTGGAGTACAGTAGCAAGATCTTGGCTCACTGCAACCTCTACCTCCTGGGTTCAAGGGATTCTCCTGCCTCAGCGTCCTGAGTAGCCGGGACTACAGGTGCACGTCACCACGCCTGGCTAATTTTTGTATTTTTAGTACAGATGAGGTTTCACCATGTTGGCCAGGCTGGTCTCAAACTCCTGAACTCAAGTGATCTGCCTGCCTCGGCCTCCCAAAGTGCTGGGATTACAGGTGTGAGCCACCTACGGTGCCCAGCCCTTGATAAATATTCTTTGAATGAAGAGATGAAGTTTTTGGTTTAGACAATTTGTAGGCAGTGATATCATTTACTGTGAGGAGGAGGATGGGGGCATGTTGAATTTGGAATTTATTTGTAGCATAGTAGGCGGATATGCCCTTTGGAATTTAGGAAAGAGATAGGGTTGGAGATTAAGCATTCAACAAGTATTTGTGAAGAGCTTGCCACGTTCCCTGCACTGTCACTGTCTTTTTGGAGCACTTTATGTGTGTGCGTGTGTGTGTGTGACTGCATGCATGGGTGCATGCCAGGGTCAGGATGGGCAACCCGATACAGGGATTTTTGTTTTGTTTTGTTTTATTTTTTTGAGGCGGAGTCTCGCTCTGTCACCAGGCTGGAGTGCAGTGGCACGATCTCAGCTCACTGCAACCTCTGCTTCCCGGGTTCAAGAGATTCTCCCACCTCCTCCCGAGTAGCTGGGACTACAGGCTTGCACCACCATGCTCAGCTAATTTTTGTACTTTTTAGACGGGGTTTCACCATGTTGTCCAGGATGGTCTTGATCTCTTGACCTCGTGATCTGCCTGCCTCGGCCTCCCAAAGTGCTGGGATTATAGGCATGAGCCACCGTGCCTGGCCTCCAATACAGGGTTTTAATGGATTGTGATGGTGTTGTGATTTGTAAGGTAGAACAAGGCGCAGGAGGAGACCAGTCCTAACTTAGGCATTTAGAAACCATTCCTGTAGAAGTTTGAGCTGATACCTGAATGGCGAAGAAGAATTAATCAAGCGTAGAAGAGGAGTGTTCCAAGCAGCAAGAACAGAATGTATAAAAACCTAAATGCAAGAAGTGCTCCTTTCAGGCACTGAAAGGAGTTCAAGGTGGGCTGCAGTGTTGAATTTCAGGAAGGAAAGGTTGAGAGTTGGCTTGCAGAGGTAAATAGAGGTCAAGGCATAGGTTGTTCAAAGCTTTATAAGCTGTGCTAGTTATTATTGTGCTATAACAAATAGTCTAAAACGTAGTGTCTTAAAACAATAGTCATTTTATTTATGATTTCTGTGGCTTAGGAATTTGGGAAGGGCTTAGTGGGACAGTTCTACGTCAGGGTCCCTCATGTGGTTGCAGTCAGATGGTGACAGGAGCTGGAAAAAAGGTTGCTGAGGAAGTTGCAGACTATCTGGGCTTCTTTTTCTTTCTTTTTTTGTTTTTTTGAGATGGAGTCTTGCTCCGGTTGTGCAGGCTGGAGTGCAGTGGCATGATCTCGGCTCACTGCAACCTCCACCTCTCAGAGTCAAGCAAGTCTCCTTCCTCAGCCTCCTGAGTAGCTGGGATTACAGGCGTGCCCCACCACACCCGGCTAATTTTTATATTTTTAGTAGAGACAGGGTTTTGCCATGCTGGCCAGGTTAGTCTTGAACTCCTGACCTCAGGTGATCTACCTGCCTTGGCCTCCCAAAGTGTTAGGATTACAGGTGTGAGCCACCGCACCCGGCCTTCTTTATCAAATTGTGTCAGAGTCTTTCCATGTGGTCTTTCCATATGGACTGTGTTGAGCTTTCTCACAGCATGGTGACTTGTGGGCAGTCAGACTGCTTATGCAGGCAGCTGAAAGCTTCCAGAATGAGTGTTCTAGCAACCCAAGTGGAAGTTGTATTGCCTTTTATGACCTAGTCTCTGAAGTTGCATGGTGTCAATTCTGTCATACTCTATAGGTAGAGGCATTCACAGAAGACCATCCAGTTTCGAGAAGAGGGGTACAGACCCTGCCTCTTGATGGGTAGAGTGTCAAAGTCACACTGTAAGAAAGGAATATGGGATGGGAGATTTTGAGGCATATTTGAAAACTGTAATCTATTGCACCAACTATATTAAGGAGTTTGGTGGGCTTCTAAGGCAATGAAAAAACTCTTAAGGCCTTTAAAAGTAGAAGAGTGGCATTTGTGATTTAGATTTTAGAATTTGTGAGTTTAAGAAAGATTAGTGTTTCTATGTAGGATTGAAAGCTGGGAGACAGGTGGGAAGCTGCTGCTATGATCCTAGTGAGAAATGATGGTGGCTTGGACTAGAGTCATGTTTTGGGGATGGGGAGACGTAAGACTTGGACTATGAGTAGATATGAGTGGAAGTTGTTGATGACAATAACATGCCCAGGTCTTTGGCTTGCATAAATGGGTGGATGGTGATGCCAGTTACTTGTATGGGGAACACTGAAGGTGCAGTAGGTTTGGGAGAAATTGATGGAATCAGTTTTGGACATGTTGAGTTTGATGTGCCTGATAGTGTCCAGTAGGTGGTTGAATATTCATATATATCTGGAATCATGACAGTTGGGCTGGTAATATACTTTTGGGAGTCATCATTGTATACATGGTTATTGAAACCATAGGAAGAGGCTGGGGCGGTGGCTCACACCTGTAATCCCAACACCTTGGGAGGCTGAGGTGGGCTGATCACTTGAGGCCAGGAGTTCGAGACCAGCCTGGCCAACATGGCGAAACCCTGTCTCTACTAAAAATACAAAAACTAGCCGGGCATGGTGGTGTGCGCCTGTAGTCCCAGCTACTCTGGAGGCTGAGGCAGGAGAATTGCTTGAACCCTGGAGGCAGAGGTTGCAGTGAGCCGAGATAGCGCCACTGCACTCCATCTTGGGTGACAGAGCAAGATTCTGTCTCAAAAAAAAAAAAAGAAAAAAAAGAAAAAAAAGAAAAAGAAACCACAGGAACAGATGAGATGACCTTGGGACAAGATGTAGAAAGGGAGGACAAAAGGGCTTAGAAGCATGCTGAGGAATACCCACATTTGAGGGATAGGTATTTTGCGAAAAGATGGAGAAGGAGCATCTAGAGAGATAGGTGGAAAACTGGAAGATGGTGAGTGGAAGGGAGTGAATTGAGAAGGAATGAATGACTAACTGTGTCCAGTCTACTGAGAGGTCAAGCTAGGTAAAGATTGAGTATAGTTGATTGGATTTATTGATATGAAGGTCACTGGTGGCTTTTCATGTGGGCTTTCTCCTAAGGCAATGAAATTTCAGGGCAGTGAGGGTGAAATCAGGTTTCAGAAATATCATTTATTCACCCAGCAAAATGTATTAAGTGTTACTGTGTGTCTAGTTCAGGACTATGCCCATGGGTACAAGGATAACTGTTATCTACTCTCTGCCCTCACACAGCTCTCGTGGGTGGGAGAGACATACGTACACTGTTCTAACGCAGTGTAGTTAATGTGGGGAGGTAAGAGCACAGAGCAAGGGCAGCATACCAGAGGTGGCAGGTTTACACTCAAAAATAGCCTTTCTGGAGGAGCTCTTAAGTTTAAAATAAGGAATAAAATGTCATTTGGAATTGGCAACTCAGAGGGTCAAAGGAGAACTTTTGCAGGGTGAAAGAGGAAGGAGTTGCAACATCTCAGACTGCGTTGTAGAGACCCAGGAACGGGAAGGAATGTAGACATGCTCTTCAGATGAATGATTCTGAAAGCACGGAGGGTGGTTGTTAGAGGAAAGGACCAAAGTTGAGGGACGATTTTACGAAAAAGAGTTAAGCCTGCCTTAGGTTGGTTGAGGTATGTTTCTGGGAAAGTTGGATGAAATATCTCTACCCTACAATGATGCCTTCTCCATGGCTGTAATGATTGGGTGCCCTGAGTCAGACTTCTTTTTCTTGAACAGTGTAGGGGATACCCTTATCCCTTTGGGAGGCACTGGTGCATGGTGGTGAAGAGCATGGAATCAGGCAGGATTCACTCAATCCTAGGTCAAATTTATTAGCCTGTTTCCTCTTGTTCTCCTTCTCCTTCTCCTTTTCCTCCTTCTCCTTCTTCTTCTTCTTCTTTTTTTTGACGGAGTTTCACTCTTGTTGCCCAGTCTGGAGTGCAATGGCGTACTCTCAGTTTACTGCAACCTCCGCCTCCTGGGTTCAAGTGATTCTCCTGCCTCAGCCTCCCGGGTAGCTGGGATTACAGGCGCCCACCACTATGCCCGGCTAATTTTTTGTATTTTTAGTAGAGATGGGGTTTCACCATGTTGGCCAGGCTGGTCCGAAACTCCTGACCTCAGGCGATCTACCTGCCTTGGCCTCTCAAATTGCTGGGATTACAGGCATGAGCCACTGTGCCCAGCCCTCAGTTTTCTCTTCTATAGAATGGGGGCCCTACCTCATAGAAATGTGATCTATATTTCTACCATATTTTCATCTTTTTCTATTCAAACCATGATAGTTTCCAAAGAGCAAACACAGAGTCTCTGCTCCTGCCAGTTGTTTGAAGTCTTTTGGCAGGCATAGTCTACCTTTAGAGCTGTTGAACTACAGCTCTCAGATAGTCTGGTATTACTGATAGACCTTGAAATCATTTACTGGTTATTGCTTAAGTAGGTTTTTTATATGGGTGGTTGACTTCATTCATTGCTGATTTCATTGTCAGGGTAATAAGGTTTTGCCCTCTCTGTCAGGAATATTGCTTCCCCTGCCCCACTCCAGCACCAGCCTCCATGCACTCAGTCCAGATAACAGTGATCCTGGTGCCTGCCTGCACCCCATTCACTCCTCCAGTGACGTGTGGGTGGGTAGGTTGCCTCTCAGTGACTTTCATAGCACCTGATTCTTGTAATTGTCAATGTCCACTTTTGAGTGAAGGCTGGAGACTGGATCTTAATCTCAGAGCCTGCACAGGGCCTGGAACACAGTGGGTACTCAATATAAGTTTAATGAATGAATGAATGAGTGAGTGAGTGAAGGAATTCTGAGTTTTGAAGGAGCCTCACTGTCCTGTCTAGGGTAGTAGAAATGGTTGCTTTTCCCAAACAGAGAGGTGCGCAGATGGCACCTCCTGAAGCTGCTTATTCTGACTTCTTGGAGCAATTCGTGGATGGCCCCAGTGCTCTGCAGTTCTAGGTATCTCCATTACCACAGGGGGAGATAATCCCACTCCCAGTCTCACATTCTTGCATACAGTTAGGGAGGTATGTGGTGTGGTGGAATGGATATAGGCTTTGGAGCTAGTCACTGACTGACCTCAGTTTTCTCAAGTGTAAAATAAAGATAATAAAACTTACTCTCTGTCAGATTAAATTAGAAGATAGGTGTAAGTACATAGTGACCTGGCACACAGTTGTCAGTTAAAAATAGTATCTATTACTGCAAGTTATATTCATATCATATGCATCTTATTAATTTCTAAAAGCTTTACCTTCCGCATGCTGTTCTTTGGATGACTTAAAAGCAGTTTAAATTTTGCTTCACAATAGCTCAGTGATCAGAAAGGAGGGCTGAGCCTTTTCTTCGTGTTTTGCGAGAGAGGTGGAACTTTCCTCTCAGCAAGAGTACAGGTGTCCAGAAGTCCAGCTCCACCCGACTGTCCTTGCCTCAGAGCCAAGGTGTTTTGGCCCACTGTTCACAGGTGGACATTACTGTTCTTGCCTTACCTACACTTGCCCACACTGAGACCTAGTTGTTTTGCCATTCAGGACACTACCAGGACATTTTTACTATCTATGTCTTCGGTATGCCCATTGTACCAGTGAGTCAGCAGCACCTGGCAGTTCAGGGCTCTTTGTTTACAGAGTACTGTTCTTTAGGGATCAGGCAAAGATTCTTCGTGTCATGCACACGTGGCCACAGTTAATTGCATGTAGTGGTTTCTTCAATAAATGTTGGCTGGATGAATGAACAGAAGATAACGATTCCAGGTTCAACTTGGCTGAGAAGGGTATTTCGCGCTTTTGCCTTTCAGGGTGCTGGTGGGGCCTGAGGGTTGCTGTGGGAAGGGGGCAGACAGCTTACCCTGAGTCTGCCAGAGCCGCTGTGGGCTGTGAAGGACTTTGGATCTCTGTGTGTCTGAGAGCTTTGGCCAGGTGTCCTCGTGTAGCTTCTCCTGGTACCAGAACGACTGATCTCATGTACTTGTGGCTAATGAGGTGGAACAGTCAGATGCTGGGCCGCCAACTGACTTTTGCCCTTTGAACCTTCTACTTGGAAGCTAGTTGCCTTTTTCAGAGGGTTTTTCCCAAGAGCCATCTGAGGGTGGAGGTGAAGAAACTTAACCTTTTCTGGCCCATATTCACCTCAAGAAATAGGCTTTCATCAGAGCCTTGGGTTCTTTCTAGTGTGGGTTTGTTGTGAACTTTGGAACAAACTCTTGACCAGCAGTGAAGGGGTAGACCTTTATGCTGCTTTGATCATCAAGTCCCTTTGGGGGCTCATCCTTGCTCTCTTCCTTTCTATGTTCTATGTTTCTATGTTCCTTTCTTTTTCTCTTTGCCTCAGAAGAAGCTGGGCAGGTAGCCCAGAGGAGGTTGCAGAAGATGCTGGGCAGCAGTGGGTCCTAACTGGCTGTGGATTGGAACCATCTGGAGAATTAAGAAAACAAGGTCAGGCGTGGTGGCTCACGCCTGTAATCCCAGCACTTTGGGAGGCCGATGTGGGCGGATCACGAGGTCAGGAGATCGAGACCATCCTGGCTAACATGGTGAAACCCCATCTCTACTAAAGGATACAAAAAATTAGCCGGGCTTGGTGGCGGGCGCCTATAGTCTCAGCTACTTGGGAGGCTGAGGCAGGAGAATGGCATGAACCTGGGAGGCGGAGGTTGCAGTGCGCCGAGATCGCACCACTGCACTCCAGCCTGGGTGACAGAAAAAAAAATTTTTTTTTAAATTTTATTTTCTTCTTTTTTTCTCTTTTCTTTTCTTTTTGAGACGGAGCCTTGCTCTGTCATCCAGGCTGGAGTGCAGTGGTGCGATCTTGGCTCACTGCAACCTCTGCCTCCCGGGTTCAAAATGATTCTCCTCTCTCAGACTCCCAGGTAGCTGGGATTACAGGCGTGCGCCATCACGCCTGGCTAATTTTTGTACTTTTAGTAAAGACGGGGTTTTGCCATGTTGGTCAGGCTGGTCATGAACGCCTGACCTCAGGTGATCTGCCCACTTTCGCCTCCCAAAGTGCTGGGATTACAGGCGTGAGCCACCACCACGCCTGGCCAAAAATGTTATTTTATTTTCTGAGACGGAGTCTTGCTTTGTTGCCCAGGCTGGTATGCAGTAGCATGGTTATGGGCTTAATCCTGCACTCAAGTGACCTTCCCACCTCAGCCTTCCAAGTAGCTAGGACCATCAGTGTGCACCACCAAGTCCAGCTAATTTGTAATTTTTTTGTAGAGAAAGCGTCTCACTATGTTGCCCAGGCTGGTCTCCAACTCCTGGCCTCAAGTGATCCTCACATCTTGGCCTTCCAAAGTGCTGGGATTATAGGCATGAGCCACCGCACCTGGAGTAAAATGTTTCTGTAGTCTGAAAGGTAAAATAATTTGAAGGCCATCTGCTATCTGAGAGAAATAACAGCACCTAGGGAGAGTGGAAGAAATAATGTATCAAAGAAGCCAGAGTGAAAATGTGATTTCAAGGTGTAGAGAGTTTCCAAAACCAACATTAGACAAAACAAATGGGGATGCAGCAAAGAAAAGGAAGAAGAGACTTGAAATCTCTGGGTTTAGGTGACAGATATGAGGCGTTTCCAGAGAGCTTAAATCTGGACCTTCTGAGGAAACAGCAGTGGTAGAGTATTTTGGGGACACCAGGGTATTAGCAGTCCTGAGTATGCCAGTTGTGGGGTTTGGCCTTGCCCCAGGAATGGTGTGCATCTGACTATACACAGACCCAGCCTAACCTAGAAATGTGCAGTTTTTCTGAGCAACATGTGACCAAGAGCTTGCTCACACCAATTAAGCCTAGTGACTGCTGTCCTTCTGCTGAGTGCTATGGGATGAATGATGTCACCAGTCAGAAGTTAGCTGAGATGTCTCACTGGTGGTGTGAAGTTTAAAGTAGTAAACTGAGTGGCAGGTGGAATTTTCGTCCGTTTGTCAACTGAAGGCTGTGTATGTGAAAGAAAAAAGAACACAGAATAGAGTTCCTGATTGTAAATTCGAAGATACCAGAAAGATAAACTCCTGGTAAGGGATAGAGGAGGTTTATAGGGATCAGGAGAAATGTGTATAATAAGGCTTTAAAATGGAAATTTTAGAGGCAAAGAGAAAAATGCCTAGATGAAAGTATAAATCTGGGTATTTTGGAGATTATCAGGTACTACATAGCAGAGAATAAAGGCAGAGAGGAGTTGCTCAGTAATGCATTTGGAGAAAATAGAATGGAAGATCAGAAATGATGCTTTTGAACTCTTATCTACAAATATTACAAGTAAGGCTAATAAACGTATTTGACCTTTTTTTTTTTTTTTTTTTTTTTTTGTGAGACAGAGTCTCGCTCTGTCACCAGGCTGGAGTGTAGTGGCGCGATCTTGGCTCACTGCAACCTCCGGCCTCCTGGGTTTAAGTGATTCTCCTGCCTCAGCCTCCCGAGTAGCTGGGACTACAGGCGCACACCACTACACCCAGCTAATTTTTGTATTTTGTAGTAGAGATGGGGTTTCACCATGTTGGCCAGGATGGTTTCAATCTCTTGAACTCGTGATTCGTCCGCCTCCACCTCCCAAAGTGCTGGGATTACAGGCATGAGCCACGGCGCCCGGCCCGTATTTGACTTTTTACTGAAAGGAGGAAACAATTTCATAGCCATCAGCGATATTCAATTAGAATATGATAATGAAAGAGTATACTAGGCTGGGCACGGTGGCTCACGCCTGTAATTGCAGCACTTTGGGAGGCCGAGGCGGGCGGATCACAAGGTCAGGAGATCGAGACCATCCTGGATAACATGGTGAAACCCCGTCTCTACTAAAAATACAAAAAAATAGCCGGGTGTGGTGGCAGGCGCCTGTAGTCCCAGCTACTTGGGAGGCTGAGGCAGGAGAATGGCATGAACCCGGGAGGCGGAGTTTTCAGTGAGCCGAGATTGCGCCACTGCACTGCAGCCTGGGTGACAGAGCGAGACTCTGTCTCAAAAAAAAAAAAAAAAAAAAAAAAAAAAGAAAGAGTATACTTTGTTCAAAAGTGATGATTTGCTAGAAGAGCTGGGATTGATGTAGTACATTAAAGAGAGGACATACTTGTTTGAGGATCTGCTATCATAAGGGATGCCTGCCTCCTTTGCATAAGGTCACATTTAGATTCTTTTGATTGCAGTGAGAGGGAAATTTCAGTATACAAAGATTCAGTAAGCTGTCAAGGGTTTCACTTCCCCTTTCTCCATTTTTCAACAAATGTAATGAATAGTACCACCCAGTGCTGCTTCCAGTTTTCTGCCTGCAGTTAGGTGTTTTTTTTTTTTTTTGAGACAGTCTTGCTCTGTCACCCAGGCTGGAATGCAGTGGTGCAATCAAGGATCACTGCAGCCTTGACCTCCCCAGGCTCAAGCAATTCTCCCACCTTAGCCTCCTGAGTAGTTGAGACTTACAGGTGCATGCCACCAGGCCCAGCTAATTTTTGTATTTTTTGTAGAATCAGGGTTTCTCTATGTTGCCCAGGCTGGTTTCAAACTCCTGAGCTCAAAGGATCAGCCCACCTTGGCCTCCCAAAGTGCTGGAATTACAGGAGCGAGCCACTGTGCCCAGCCAATATATGAGTTTTCTATTGCTTCTCTAACAAGTTACCACCAATTAAGTGGCTGAAAACAACACAGATTTATCATCTCATAGTTCTGGAGGTCAGAAGTCTGAAATGGGTCTCACTGGGCTAATATGAAGTAGCACTGTGTTTCCTTCTGGAGGCTTAAGGAGAGAATCCATCTTCTTGCCTTTCCCAGCTTCTAGAGTCTCATGGACCCTTCCATTTTCAAAGTCAGCAGTAACTGGGAGAGTCTTTCTCGTATTATACTACTCTGACATTGACCTTTCCGCCTCCCTCTTTCATCTTTAAGAACTTTTGTGATTACATTGGGCCCACCCAGATAATACAGAATGATTTCCCTGTTTTGTCACTTGATTAGCAATCTTCATTCTGTCTGCAACTTTTTTTTTTTTTTTTTTTTTGTGAGCCAGAGTCTTGCTCTGTTGTCCAGGCTGAAGTGCAGTGATGTGATCTTGGCTCACTGCAACCTCCGCCTCCTGGGTTCAAGCAATTCTCCTGCCTCAGCCTCCCGAGTAGCTGGGATTACAGGCACGCACCACCACACCCAGCTATTTTTTGTATTTTTAGTAGAGACAGGGTTTCACCATGTTGGTTAGGCTGGTCTCGAATTCCTGACCTCAGGTGATCTGCCTGCCTTGGCCTCCCAAAGTGCTGGGATTACAGGCATGAGCCACTGCGCCTGGCCTCTGTCTGCAACTTTAATTCTCCCTTGCCATGCAATATAACATGGTTCACAGGTTCCAGGGATTGGGGGGTGGACATCTTTGGAGGGCCATTAGTCTACCTACCACAAGTGATAACCCAGCTTTCCACTGAAGGTGGATGAGCAGCACTCTGAAGTGATAACTTAAGGTGGATTCTTGCCCAAATTCTAGGCTTGTAAGTTAAACCTGGTTAGTGAAGTATGAGGAGAAGGGTGGGAAATCATTAGTAACCTGTATGAATTCACTAAGAACAAGCCATACTCTGCTAACCTCACTTTTTGGTTCAATTTTAATTTTTTTATTCAAATATAATATACAGAAGGAACAGTGCAATCTCATAAGTTTATGGCTTAGTGAATTGTCACTAGTTGAGCATATGTGTAACTAGCACCTTTGAACCCTTCCTATGCTCTTCCCAGTCCCTGCCTCTCCACCCCACACAAAGGGAAATCACTATTCTGACTTCTAGTAGCATTGATTAGTTTTCCCTGATTTTATGTAAATGGATATAATCTATATGTACACTTTTGCATCTGGCTTGCTTATTATGTTTGAGATTCTTCTGTATTTTTGTCTGTAGTTGTAGATTGTTCATTTTTTTTTTTTTTTCAGACAGAGTCTCACTCTGTTGCCCAGGCTGGAGTGCAGTGGTAGGATCTTGGATCACTGCAACCTCCACCTCCTGGGTTCAAGCGATTCTCCTGCCTCAGCCTCCTGAGTAGCTGGGATTACAGGTGGCCACCACCACGCCCAGCTAATTTTTTGTATTTTTAGTAGAGACGGGGTTTCACCATGTTGGCCAGGCTGGTCTTGAACTCCTGACTTTGTGATCTGCCAGCCTTGGCCTCCTAATGTGCTAGGATTACAGATTGTTTATTCTTAGTGCTGTTTAGTATTTATTCAATCTACTGTTGCTGGGCATTTGGGTTGTTTCTAGTTTTTGACTACTGCAAGGGTGTAGCTATGAATATTCTACATAAATACGTACTAATTTGATTTGAATTGTTTGATAGCATCATTAGATTGTTAGAGCAGAGGCATGTGTATGCAGATTTCGGAGAGGTTCGTGGCAAATTCTCATGATATTCTCATTGACAAGGTGGACTAGATAAAAATAAAGTTTGGTAGATTCTTAGTTGGCTGAATAATGTTGTGGAATAATGACAAATACAGAAAGGTCTATAGTGATAGACTATATGGCTCTGCTGATCTTAGTCAACATTTTAATTTTTTTTTTTTTTTTTTTTTTTGAGACGAAGTCTCGCTCTGTTGCCCAGGCTGGAGTGCAGTGGCGCAATCTCGGCTCACTGCAACTTCCGCCTCCCAGGTTCACGCCATTCTCCTGCCTCGGCCTCCTGAATAGCTGGGACTACAGGCGCCCGCCACCATGCCTGGCTAACTTTTTGTATTTTTAGTAGAGACGGGGTTTCATCGTGTTAGCCAGGATGGTCTCAATCTCCTGACCTTGTGATCTGCCTGCCTCAGCCTCCCAAAGTGCTAGGATTACAGGCGTGGGCCACTGTGCCTGGCCTAACATTTTAATTTTTTTATTAAAAAAATTTTTTTGAGACAGAGTCTTGCTCTGTCACCTAGGCTGGAGTGCAGTGGCACAATCTTGGCTCAGTGCAACCTCTGCCTCCCAGGCTCAAACAATTCCCATGTCTCAGCCTCCTGAGTAGCTGGGACCACAGGCGTGTGCCATCGCACCCTGCTAATTTTTGTATTTTCCTTTTAGTAGAGATGGGGTTTTGCCATATTGCCAGGCTGGTCTCAAACTCCTGGCCTCAAGTGATCTGCCCGCCTCAGCCTCCTAAAGTGTTGGGATTACAGGTGTGAGCCACTGCTCCCAGCCCATGTCAACATTTATTTATTTATTTATTTTGAGACGGAGTCTCACTCTGTCGCCCAGGCTGGAGTGCAGTGGTGTAATCTCGGCTCACTGCAACCTCAGCCTCCTGGGTTCAAGCGATTCTCCTGCCTCAGCCTCCCGAGTAGCTGGGACTACAGGTACCCACCACCACGCCCGGCTAATTTTTGTTTTTTTAGTAGAGATGGGGTTTCACTATGTTGGCCAAGGTGGTCTCAAACTCCTGACCTCAGGTGATCCTCCCGCCTTGGTCTCCCAAAGTACTGGTATTACAGTCGTGAACCACTGCGCCTGGCCCTAGTCAACATTTTTAGGGTGACTTCAGTGAAGACTCAGGAGGTATGCTGATCAAATTTGCAGATTTCACAAAATTAAAGAAGGGATTTGAACTAATAAAATCAAGAAGGAAAAATCCCATATCTAATATATAAGAATAATGCATAAAAACTCAGACGAAAGTCACTAAGACTAAATATGAAGTCCTGTATCTGGGGGAAAAAAAAATCACTTTTTTTGTTTTGGAGAAAGGATCTTACTGTGTTGCCCAGGCTGCAGTGCAGTGGTCGATCACAGCTCCCTGCAGCCTTGACCACTTGGGCTCAAGCGATCCCCCTACCTCAGCCTCCCAAGTAGCTGGGACCACAGGTGTGTGCCACCATGTCTGGCTAACTAAAAAACATTTTTTGTGGAGATGTGTTCTCACAATGTTGCCCAGGCTGGTCTTGAACTCCTGGACTCAAGTGATCCTCCCACCTCGGCCTCCCAAAGTGCTGGGATTATAGGCATGAGCCATAGCACCCGGCTGAAAAAATCATTTTTATAGGTCCAGAAAGAGGGGAGGAAAGAGCTCATCACTTTGAGGTGGGAAAAAAAGGAGTTGTAGTAAACATTGATTTCAGGTTGAGACTCTGTAGTCGGCAACAGTGTCTGGAGTTTTCTGTGTGGGGTCTTGCATTTCCGGGGAAACACTGACACAGTGAAGTATATGCAGTAAATGACAACGTGAAATAAATGACAGTCCCGGGACGGTGAGGGGTCTGGAAGCCATATTTGCTCCACAAGGGGTTGTAAAATCTGGGTTTTAGCCTGAAGGAGTAAAGACTCAAGGGGACAGGATGTTCATCCTTTTTTGTTTGTTTGTTTTTAGATGGAGTCTTGCTCTGTGGCCAGGCTGGAGTGCAGTGCCGTGATCTCGGCCCACTGCAACCTCTGCCTCCCAGGTTCAAGCAATTCCCCTGCCTCAGCCTCCCCAGTAGCTGGGACTACAGGCTTGTGTCACCATGACTGGCTAATTTTTGTATTTTAGTAGAGACAGGTTTTCACCATGTTGGGCAGGCTGGTCTCGATCTCCTGACCTCGTGATCTACCTGCCTTGGCCTCTCAAAGTGCTGGGATTACAGGTGTGAGCCACCGCACCTGGCTTTTTTTTTTTTTTTTTTGAGATAGAGTCTCGCTCTGTTGCCCAGGCTGGAGTGCAGTGGCGCGATCTCGGTTCACTGCAAGCTCCGCCTCCCGGGTTCACGCCATTCTCCTGCTTCAGCCTCCCAAGTAGCTGGGACTATAGGCGCCCCCCACAACACCCAGCTAATTTTTTGTATTTTTAGTAGAGATGGAGTTTCTCCATGTTGGTCAGGCTGGTCTCGAACTCCCAACCTCAGATGATCCGCCCGCCTTGGCCTCCCAAAGTGCTGGGATTACAGGCGTGAGCCAGCGCCTGGCCAGGATATTCATCTTTAATGATAAGAAGGGCCACTGGGTGGAAGAGGATTTAGCTTCGTTCTGTGTGGAGCCAGAGGAGAGGTCTGGCACCACTGGTACAAGCTGGGAGGAAGATGCTGTCGGCTTAGTAAAAGGAAGAGCTATAGATCACTTTATTTTATTTTATTTTTTGAGATGGAGTCTCACTCTGTCACCCAGGCTGGAGTGCAGTGGCGTTATCTTGGCTCACTGCAATTTCTGCCTCCCGGGTTCAAATGATTCTCCTGCCTCTGCCTCCAAGTAGCTGGGATTACAGGCATGCGTCACCACACCCAGCTAATATTTATATTTTTAGTAGAGACGGGTTTCGCCATGGTGGCCAGACTGGTCTCGAACTCCTGGCCTCAAGTGATCTGCCCGCCTCAGTCTCCCAAAGTGCTGGAATTACAGGCGTGAACCACCGTGCCTGGCTCTATAGATCACTTTTAAAATGGAATGACGCCGGGCACGGTGGTTCATGCTTGTAATCATAAGTTTTGTGTGTTTCATTGTGTGTATTTAAAGGTAATAGTGCTTACAGAATTGTGGGTTTAATGTTCTTTTTCAGGAACTGTTTCATTTAGGTATCTAAACTAAACCTGAACATCTGATCCAGAGTGGGCCTGCAAGCTTTGTTCTGTTCTGGATCCACCCGGTCTGGTGCTTTCCGGCTTTTAGTTCTAGTGCTGTTACTGGGCCTTACCACTAGAACTAGTCTCCTACTCCCAGGGACCCTATGTAGGCTGGGTTTGATGATCCATTCAGGAACATCTTTTTAGATGGTTATAGGAGTGACTTCTCTCTTTTTTTTTTTTGAGATGGAGTCTTGCTCTGTCACCAGGCTGGAGTGCAGTGGTGTGATCTTGGCTCACTGCATCCTCCGCCTCCTGGGTTCAAGCGATTCTCCTGCCTCAGCCTCCCAAGTAGATGGGACTACAGGCACGCACCACCACTCCCAGCTAATTTTTGTATTTTTAGTAGAGATGGGGTTTCACCATGTTGGCCAGGATGGCCTCGATCTCTTGACCTCATGATCCGCCCACCTCGGCCTCCCAAAGTGCTGGGATTACAGGCGTAAGCCACCGCGCCCGGCCAGGAGTGACTTCTTTGCAGATTCTTTTTTTCTCCCCCTGGGGTCAAAGCAGGAGTGCTGCTGCAGCTGAGTCAAGGGTCAAAGGTGATTTCAGGTTATCCTCCTACAGACTTGGTCCAGTGTTGGGTGGGGATTGAATTGTCCCTAGAGGTAGAAGGGGAGGGCATCTCTGCCCTTGAGGTTAACTTGCAGTTGCCTCCGTATTATCCTAACCCCATGGTCCCCTCCTGTCCCTGGCCCTGAAGCAGGAGGTTGGGCTCCACTTCAAGAGCAGTGCACTTAGCTGGGCTCTGGGGCCACTGGTCAGCTGTATCCGCTGAGGTGGAGACAAAAAGCCCTGTCAGCACTGCTGCCTGCCATACCCATTTCCTGCTCCCACAGTCAACAGGCCCTGGAGGAAGCTAGGCTTTGAGGAGGAGGAGGGCTAGCTCTCTTCAGGCAGTTCCCTCTGCTCCCTGGTTTCTTTCTGCAGGATTCCCTTCCTCATTCAAACTGAGCCTTCTGTGCTCAGTACAGAGAGCAGATCAGGGCTAGAAGATGGGTCAGTGGCTGAGAAATCAGGCTCAGGAGTGGGGGAGGTGGGATACTGGTGGACAAAGAGAAGGATACAAATGGATGGATAGAGAAGTAGAGAAGAGGCTGGGCACGCTGGTGGCTCACACCTGTAATCCCAGCACTTTGGGAGGCCGAGGTGGGTGGATCACCTGAGGTCAGGAGTTTGAGACTAGTCTGGCTAACATGGCGAAACCCTGTCTCTATTAAAAATACAAAAATTAGCCAGGCATAGTGTTGCATGTCTGTAATTCTAGCTACTTGGGAGGCTGAGGCAGGAGAACGGCTTGAACCCAGGAGGCAGAGGTTGCAGTGAGCCAAGATCACACCACTGCACTTCAGCCTGGGGGACAGAGCAAGACTGTCTTAAAAAAAAAAAAAAAAAAAAAAAGAGAAGTAGAGAAGCGATAGGGATTAAAATGTAAACAAGCCACCCAGGTGCCACGGCTCCTCCCTATAATCCCAGTTACTCCTCAGAAGGCTGAGGTGGAAGGATTACCTGAGGCCAGGAGTTCGAGACCAGCCTGGGCCACATAGCAAGACCCTGTCTCTAAAAAAATTAAAACAGCCAGGCACGGTGGCTCACACCTGTAATCCCAGCACTTTGGGAGGCTGAGGAGAGCAGATCACGAGGTCAGGAGTTCGAGACCAGCCTGACCAACATGGTGAAACCCCGTCTCTACTAAAAATACAAAAATTAGCCAGGTGTGGTGGTGGGCACTTGTAGTCCTAGCTACGCAGGAGGCTGAGGCAGGAGAACTGCTTGAACCCTGAAGGCAGAGGTTGCAGTGAGCTGAGATCGCACCACTGCACTCCAGCCTGGGCAACAGCAAGACTCCATCTCAAAAAAAAAAAAAATTAAAACAAATTAGCTGGGCATGGTGGTGCACACCTTTGATCCCAGCTACTAGGGTGGCTGAGCTGGGAGGATCCCTTGAGCTCAGGAGTTCAATGCTGCAGTGAGCTATGATTTCTCCACTGTACTCTGGCTTGGGTGAAAGAGTGAGACCCCCATCTCCAAAAAAAAAAAAAAAAAGACTGGCTGTGGTGGCTCACGCCTGTAATCCCAGCACTTTGGGAGGCCGAGGTGGGCAGATCACCTGAGCTCAGGAGTTCGAGATCAGCCTGGCCAGTATGGTGAAACCCCATCTCTACTAAAAATACAAAAATTAGGCAGGCATGGTGGCACACGCCTGTAGTCCCAGCTACTCGGGAGGCTGAGGCAGGAGAATCGCTTGAACCTGGGAAGTGGAGGTTGCAGTGAGCCGAGATCATGCCATTGCACTTCAGCCTGGGTGACAGAGCAAGACTGTGTCTCAAAAAATAAATAAATAAATAATAATAAAATATAGGCTGGGCGTGGTGGCTCACGCTTGTAATCCGAGCACTTTGGGAGGCTGAGGTGGGTGGATCACCTCAGGTCAGGAGTTTGCGACAAGCCTGGCCAACATGGTGAAACCTCGTCTCTACTAAAAATATAAAAATTAGCTGGGTGTAGTGGCGCACACCTGTAATCCCAGCTACTTGGGAGGTTGAGGCAGGAGAATTGCTTGAACCTGGGAGCAGATGTCGCCATGAGCCGAGACCATGCCATTGCACTCCAGCCTGGGCAACAAGGGTTAAACTCTGTCTCAAAAAGAAAAATAAAATAAATACAATAAAATATAAACAAGCCGTGTATTTCCATTTCGGAATCTGCTATGATAGCAGGTGGTGAATTGGTTGCTTATCCCTCCTTTTCCCTGCCTGCATACCTGGACAGAGCTGAGAAGAACCTTGTGGCACACAGCTCAGAGTCTGAACTAGAACTAGTCCTGTAAGCTTATTCCAGTTTGGTGTTATGACTCATGGTTACCCTGCAGGGAATCATACATTTGTATTTGGGGATCCCATTCCCCCGACAATGTGGCAGCATCCTTTGTGCCTGGTGTTTCTACTTGGAAACCTGGCTATGTTGTGGTTATGAGCCAGCCACAGAGCCTAGGATAAGGGTAGAGGTTACAGGCTGGGGAGAAGGGGCACTAAGTTGTTGAGTGGCTGGAGGCTGGAGTCCAGTGGGGAGTAAAGGATGGGTGATTGGCTGAGGAGGAGTGACAGATTTGAAAGATTTGTGGAGGGCAAGATACAGGCACTTTAGTAATTTTGTGGGGTGCTGCACACTTATGTCTTTAATTATTAACTTAGCACTGGGGTGGCCTGGAGCTGTGGGTACATTTTTGCCCAGCCCTGTGATAAGGTTTGTTGTTTATTAGGCAGAAAGGCAAGCATTTGCATAGGACAGGAATGCCCCTTCTCAGGAAGAGCAGAAAGGAACTTGGGCAGTCAGTAGAATGAGGGTGGTGGTGGAAGGGAGGGTGAGAGAGAGAAGATGGGGCAGCTGTTCTGAGAGCCCAGACTTTCCTGCTTCTCAGGATGAAGTAGCCAGAATGTGGTGAGGCCAGGACACCACAAAATAGGAGGACTAGCGACACCAAGGCCATACCACTGCCAGGAGAACTCAGACAGAGGGTGTTTCTGACTGTGTTGGTGGCCTGAAGTAGGCAAGAACTGTACTAGGCTCATTCTCTTGACTGGTAAGGCAGGGTGATGTTGACCTTGCCCTTGGAGCCCTTGGGAGAAGGGCTTTAAAGTTAAGCCCTCCTTAGAGTGTTCCAGTTGCTGAGCTGGGAAGGAGGGAGCAATGAAGCGATTCCCTATGCTACCAATGGGAAGATCTGTATTGTTTTTTCCAACTTTCTTCTCTGCCACATCCTGGGGCTACTGGTCAACCTCACAGCATGTGTGGGCCTCCCTTTTTGAATTTCTTCAAGTAATTCAAATTCAAGTCGTAGATTGTAACTTTTTTTGTTGGGGGAGGGATAATGAACTTCTTTGAGATTCTGATAAAAGCTATGATCCTTTTCTAAGAAAAGGTATGAACCTTTTTCTTAGGTATGTCTGTATTCATATGGACATTACACTTTGAAAAAGAATTTCGAGCCTTATGGCGGCCCTAGTTAAGAGCCCTGATAAAAGGTACTTTTAAAACCTGTACTTCTGAGTAGAAGGACTGGGGGAATGTGTGTAGTTCCTACTTCTCTATTGTCCCATCAGGAAAAATGCCCTGTCCTCATTCTACAGGAACCACTCTTAGCTGCAAGAATCTTTCCAAGCACAAAAGCAGGCAGCTGAGCTGCCAGGCAGTGGGCAGGAAGTCTGGCCTTCATCCTAATCCTTGGCCACACAGCCTGACCTGCTGGCTAAGCATTGGATAAGTCACAGCAGAACTCCTCAAGGTTAACAGTAATACCACAGAGTCAGAGTGCTGTGTCCTGGAGCCCATGGGGAATGGGAGGTAGGAGGGAGAGACCGTGACTTTTCAGAACCAAGAGCCGGAACAATCACTAATCCTGTACAGTTCCCAGTTGCCTCCCACTGCTGTGCATGGACATTTGGATGTATTTTTTATGTAAGCAGATCTGCAGTCACGTTGTTTTGTGTCTCCCATATAAGGTGCTGGGGGTAGGGAGTATAGAGGCCTTTGTATGATAATGGTGAGGACATTCTGGGGCCCAAGGGTTCCAGTGCAGAGCAGGTCAGAGGGTCTGTCTTTGGCTGAAGGGTATGTCTTGGTGACTGGTAGTGGAAAAATTGCTTGGGAGTCTAAGGCCCTACGGTGGTAAGGGTAAGTCACCAATCAGTATTATTTTTCTTTCAGGTCTCTTAACCTTCATTAACTGTGCCTATGTCAAATGGGGAACCCTGGTACAAGATATTTTCACCTATGCTAAAGTATTGGCACTGATCGCGGTCATCGTTGCAGGCATTGTTAGACTTGGCCAGGGTAAGAAATAATATTAGTAGCAACTAATCTTTGTTAAGCATTTTCTGTGAGCTGTACTCCTCTAAGTGCTCTTTGTGCATTATCTCATTTCTTACTATAACCTTATTCGGTGGGCACTATTATTATTCACATTTTATAGATGAGGAAACAGTCTGCAGAATTAAGTATCTTGGGCCGGGTGCGGTGGCTCATGCCTGTAATCCCAGCACTTTGGGAGGCCATTGCAGGTGGATCCATGACGTCAGGAGTTCAAGACCAGCCTGGCCAAGATGGTGAAACCCCATCTCGACTAAAAATACAAAAATTAGCCGGACGTGGTGACAGGCGCCTGTAATCCCAGCTACTCGGGAGGCTGAGGCAGGAGAATCGCTTGAACCCAGGAGGCAGTGGTTGCAGTGGCACGATCTCGGCTCACTGCAACCACCGGGAGAAAAAGGGGAGACCCTTTTCCAAAAAAAAAAAAAAAAAAAAAAAAAAGAATTAAATATCTTGCCCAAGTTGCTACCGGTAAGTAGAGGAGATGAAACTTATATCCAGGACAACTGACCCAAAAGTCTGTCCTTTAACTTCCATGCACGCTGCCTCCCAGAGGAGGCTGATCTTGGCAAAGGGTTGACAGCTATGCCCTGGGAGCTGGCTTTGGCAGATTGTGATAGGAGGCAGGAATCAGGCAGCCTGCAGAGCAGAACAGAACTGCATTGTTTCTATTCTCCAGCCTTTCTGCTCTATGGTGGTTTCTTTTTTTTTTTTTTGAGACGAAGTCTCGCTCTGACACCCAGGCTGGAGTGCAGTGGCGCGATTTCGGCTCACTGCAAGCTCCGCCTCCCGGGTTCACACCATTCTCCTGCCTCAGCCTCTCCAAGTAGCTGGGACTACAAGCGCCCGCCACCATGCCCGGCTAATTTTTTGTATTTTTAGTAGAGACGGGGTTTCACCGCGGTCTTGATCTCCTGACCTCGTGATCCGCCCGCCTCGGCCTCCCAAAGTGCTGGGATTACAAGTGTGAGCCACCGCGCCCGGCCTTCTGTGGTGGTTTCTTATCCTAGAAAGCTACCCTGGACCCTTCCTGTCAAGATCCCCATCTATGTCATTAGGATGCAGGGCATTCTGGTCTATCTCTACAGACGTCTCTCTTCTGTTTCCTGTTCCTTTACTGGTACTCTTGCTGCCAAAGATGTTGTAGGCCACTTACCTGCTATTATATTACCATATTCTGTCAGTCCTTTACTTGACTGGGAGAATGAAGTGGGAGAATGAGCCACTAATCCCCTGCCTTCCAATGTTCTTGGGTTCCAGGAGCCTCCACTCATTTTGAGAATTCCTTTGAGGGTTCATCATTTGCAGTGGGTGATATTGCCCTGGCACTGTACTCAGCTCTGTTCTCCTACTCAGGCTGGGACACCCTCAACTATGTCACTGAAGAGATCAAGAATCCTGAGAGGTAGGTACTGCACCACCAACTTTCCATAGCAGTGATAGCCATCATTTAATGAGCTCCTACTATGTGCCAGACAGCATACCACAACCACTATGAGGTTAATTTTATCAGCCTCATTTTAATAGATGGCAGGCCTGAGGCTCAGAGAAGTAACTTGTCTGTGATCACAGTAACATGGCTAAAATATGAACTTTCTCATGTATGCTTTGTAAATTTTTTAAAGGCATTTTTACATTTGTTCATTAATGTCTGCATTAATTAAAGCAGGATGTATTATATGCTTATGTATATTTTTAAAACAGATTTTCCTTGATAGATATTTCATCCACCCTTATCCCCACATACATAGCTTTGGGATATAGACTTCCAGAAACCTTCCTATGTTTCCCTCTGATACCTTCCTTGTTTCCTAAATTCATACTGACATTGTGGTATAGTTTCAGTCATTCAATTAAGTCACCCCACCATTATTGCTCTGTAGTCTATATATAGAGTGAACAAGAGAACTGGACAGGAAGTCAAGGACCTAGAGTTTGTCTTTCCACTGACTTGTTGGCTGACCTTGAGGGAGTTGCCTGGCCATCTCTTTGCCTGCTTCCTTATCTGTAATTGAGAGGGTTAAATTCTGTGATCTCCATGGCCTTTCCTGGCTCTAAAATTCTATAATTCTGGGAACTAAGATTTGCCAGGGAGTGGAGTTTCTATAAATTTTCTTTCTTTCTTTTTTTTTTTTTTTTGGAGAGAGTCTTGCTCTTATTTCCCAGGCTGGAGTGCAATGGTGCGATCTTGGCTCATTGCAACCTCTGCCTCCCAGGTTCAAGTGATTCTCCTGCCTCAGCCTCCCAAATAGCTGGAATTACAGGCACCTGTCACCACACCTGGCTAATTTTTGTATTTTTAGTAGAGACGGGGTTTCACCATGTTGGCCAGGCTGGTCTTGAACTCCTGACCTCAGGTGATCCGCCCGCCTTAGCCTCCCAAAGTGCTGGGATTACAGGCATGAGCCACTGTGCTCAGCTTTCTGTAAATGCTTAAGTGAGAAGAATCACAATTCTTATACCAATAAACTCCTTTTGGCTTGAGAAACAGAAGAGCACTCTTGGTACACAACTAGTGGTAACGCTATGGGAACAGAGATAACAGAAGCAGGATCAAGGCCTGGGTGGTACTTCCACCTACCGGACAGAAGCTGCATGACTCTATTTGCAGAGTATTTGCCCCACTTTGTGCTTTTTTTTTGGCAGCTTTACTGTTAAGGATGTTTATAAAGATCATGGCTTTACTGGGTTACAGGGACCTTGAGAGCTCTTCCATCTTTCTTTTGCCCACCAATTAGGATGGCTCCCGAGGTTCTCAAACTGAGGAAAAGGTGGGCAGACATATCTTCCAGGTTGCTTGTCAGATACACACACTTCTCTTCCTATTGAAGGCCTATCTTATTCTCTGAAGATGTTAAATTTCACAATTTGCCTCCATAATTTATTTTTATATTTCTCAACCTTGAGGCAAAATTGCCAATGTTGATAATCTTAGAGATGGAATCCTGACACCGAAAGATCTTTGGAGTATAAAACAAAATAACCTCCCATTTTCCTGTGCATTATTATGCTAGGACAGTCTTTGTTAATCCCCCTTTTTTTTGTATATATTTTATTATTATTATTATTTTTTAGACAGGCTCTGGCTGCCTTGCCCAGGCTGGAGTGCAGTGGCCCAGTCATGGTTCATTGCAGCCTTAATCTCCCCAGGCTCAAGTGATCCTCCCACCTCAGCCTCCCAAATAGCTGGGATTACAGGCATGTGCCACCATGCTTGGCTAATTTTTTTGTTTGTTTGTTTTTTGAGACAGAGTCTTGCTCTGTCGCCCAGGCTGAAGTGCAATGGCACAATTTTGGCTTACCACAACCTCTGCCTCTCGAGTTCAAGTGATTCACGTACCTCAGCCTCCCGAGTAGCTGGGACTACAGGTGCATGCCACCATGCCTGGCTAATTATTTATATTTTTAGTAGGGACAGGGTTTTGCCATGTTGGCCAGGCTGGTCTCCAACTCCTGGACTCAAGCCATCTCCGTGCCTCAGCCTCCCAAAGTGTTGGTACTACAGGCATGAGCCACTGCTCCCAGCTGCACAGTCCTGTCTCCTAATATGATATTCCTTTCCCCTAACGTTCTTTAGTTCTTAAGTGTTCAGAGCTTCAGCCACTATCCAGGGCACCATCAAAGACAAATGCATTGAGGAAACGTAGCAAGAGTCTCCATCCCTGGAAAGACTGGTGTGGCAGGGAGAGTCTAAGGATTAAAGGAGAGATAGGGATATGACTGTGGGACTAATGTGTATTTTCTTCTATTTGGCTGTAGGAACCTGCCCCTCTCCATTGGCATCTCCATGCCCATTGTCACCATCATCTATATCTTGACCAATGTGGCCTATTATACTGTGCTAGACATGAGAGACATCTTGGCCAGTGATGCTGTTGCCGTGGTAAAGGATTTTCACTAGCAGAAGGTTGAGGGTGTCTTGTGGGGTACTGGGTATATTCCGGCTCTTGAAAGTCCTGGAAAGGGGGTAGACAGCCTTGAAAGGAGTTAATTTAGAATACGGGGCTTGCAAGAAGGTCCTGTTACCCCCACTGTGGAAGACAGGTTGGAGTCCTAATAAGGGGAATCTGGGGGCATGCCCATCCATGTCTTTCATCCCTTTTAGATCCTGCTAATGACTCTTCCATTCTTTTCCCTTAGACTTTTGCAGATCAGATATTTGGAATATTTAACTGGATAATTCCACTGTCAGTTGCATTATCCTGTTTTGGTGGCCTCAATGCCTCCATTGTGGCTGCTTCTAGGTAAGAGTGGCATCTTTTGTGGGGGGGTCTATCATCGAAGGGCTACGCAGTGGACAGTAGAACTTACAGGACCCAGCCTTTGATTACTTGTGTTCTCCAACCGATACCACAACCTCTTTCTTCTTGTTTCTAGCAGAAGTCTGCAGTTGTCATTAATCTTAATACTGAGCTCCAGTCTGTATTATCCAAACACTTTTGAAGGAAGGGATGGCAGAGAGGGAGGGCCATGTGGCAGGTGAACCAGGCTGCACTGTGTCCACCAATTTTTTCAGCTTCTCCTATCTTACCTAACATAGGCTTTTCTTTGTGGGCTCAAGAGAAGGCCATCTCCCTGATGCCATCTGCATGATCCATGTTGAGCGGTTCACACCAGTGCCTTCTCTGCTCTTCAATGTAAGTGAGCTCAAAGATGAGACTGAAAGCCAGATTGCGGGGGAACCTTTAGTAACAGCAGAAGCGACTGTTCTAGCTTCCTGAAAGCTCTAAAAGAGATTCCAATAGAAAAACTATTGGTGGATCAGAATGTTCACCATGGGCAAGGCACTATGCTAACTGCTATAGGGAAAATCCAAATGCTCTAAGGAATGGTACACCTCTGCTCTAAGATAAGGCATAAAGTACATGGAATACATTGTAATGATTGATTGCCATGACAGATAGTGATACGGTGTTTAAAAGAAGAAATGATCACTTCCATGGGAGTAGAGGGTGAATGAAGAATTACTTCTAGAAGTGTGTGTGTGTGTCTTAAATCCACCAAAGTGTTCTCAGAAAAAAAAAAGTGCATCTTGATGGCTAAGGCTGCAAATGGTAGAGACTGGCTTTAGGTAGGAGAAATAGCTTCAGAAAATCCTGTGGTAAAGCAGTGTGGGTTTTAATACAGGTTGAGTATCCCTAATCTGAATATCCAAAATCTGAAATGCTCTAAAAATCTGAAACTTTTTGAGTGCTGACCTGACACTCAAAGGAAATGCTCACTGGAGCATTTTGGATTTTCAGAATAGGGATACTCAACATGTAGGAGGAGATAAGAGCTGGTTATTGTAGGTTGGAGCCATTATGGAAAGGGTCCTATGCAAGACTTTTGAGGGATTGTTTCGAGCTTGCTTTATACAGGGTTAACTTGAAGAATGGGTTGGAAAACCAGTTGAGATTACTGACTTATAAGAGAGGGGATAAGGTACTGAAACTAGGGTGTTAAAGGGATTAAAAACAGAAGAGGACCAGGAGACTTTGAGGATTGACGGGGGATGGATTTCTGGGGTATAAAGGGAGCGAAAAGCCTTTGGATTAACAAAGGCCCTGAGAAGAGCTGACTTAGGCTCACGCTTACAGGGTATCATGGCATTGATCTACTTGTGCGTGGAAGACATCTTCCAGCTCATTAACTACTACAGCTTCAGCTACTGGTTCTTTGTGGGGCTTTCTATTGTGGGTCAGCTTTATCTGCGCTGGAAGGAGCCTGATCGACCTCGTCCCCTCAAGGTAAGGCAACTCCATCCTACCTCTGCTCCATCTGAAACAGCTAGAGTTGCTGCTACAGGGGGCTATTACAAGACACTTTATTTAGAAACCTTTGCCTGGGACTTGATGGTTAGTAATGTGTTGAAATTAAAGGTATGGAAAGAAGGCTCAGCGTGCTAATCCTTATGGGAGGTGGGGTCATTTCAGCTGTTAAGAATCCTGAGTTGTCCACCCCAGTTATGTTTCCTGTGCCCTTAGCTCAGCGTTTTCTTCCCGATTGTCTTCTGCCTCTGCACCATCTTCCTGGTGGCTGTTCCACTTTACAGTGATACTATCAACTCCCTCATTGGCATTGCCATTGCCCTCTCAGGCCTGCCCTTTTACCTCCTCATCGTCAGAGTGCCAGAACATAAGCGACCGCTTTACCTCCGAAGGATCGTGGGTAAGCCGTGCATCCTTAAGTCCGCTCAGCTATTGTAGAGCTTGGTTTTTGCCTTTTTCTGTAAATCTAGCCTCCAAAGACATCTTTGCCTTAGCCCCTTCTTATGAACCCTTCGGCTTAATGGAATCACTCCCCTCAGGCCGAGTTCCATTCAATGACACTTGAACTCAGCCCAGTTGACCTCTTCTCAATTCCAACTCAAAGTTCTCTTTGTAGGGTCTGCCACAAGGTACCTCCAGGTCCTGTGTATGTCAGTTGCTGCAGAAATGGATTTGGAAGATGGAGGAGAGATGCCCAAGCAACAGGATCCCAAGTCTAACTAGACACCATCTGGAATCCTGATGTGGAAAGCAGGGGTTTCTGGTCTACTGGCTAGAGCTAAGGAAGTTGAAAAGGAAAGCTCACTTCTTTGGAGGCACCTGTCCAGAAGCCTGGCCCAGGCAGCTGCAACCTTTGAACTTACTTTTTGAAATGAAAAGTAATTTATTTGTTTTGCTACATACTGTTCCAGACTTTTAAAGGGGACAATAAAGGAGACTGTGGGGAAGAGCATGTCAGGTGTGGGCTTGGTTGTTTTAGAAGCACCTGAGTGTGCCTACCTACTCCTCTTTTAAAAGGGCCCACAATGCTCCCATTTCCTGTCTCCTTTAGAGAGACATGAAACTATCACAGGTGCTGGATGACAATAAAAGGTTATGTTCCTAAAGTCTGAGTGGCTTCATTTTATATAGTATCTCTAGGACAGCTCCCATTAGCCTAGAAACACAAAGACTAAAATCAATCTTATGCTTTAAAGTATATCCATCTTTTCTCTCTCAAGCTAGCTGCTGAAGGCTGACAAACCAGGCTCTACACAAAGGCAGACAACGGAACACTTAAACTGCTCTAGTGAAATGCTGGATTGTTACATAAAAATGACATGAACTTCCTTTTTGAGACAGGATCTTGCTCTGTAGCCAAGGCTGGAGTACAGCAGCATGATCTTGGCTCATTGCAGCCTCAACCTCCTGGGCTTAAGCTGTCCTCCCACCTCAGCCTCCCAGGTAGCTGGGACTATGGGCAAGCACCACCATGCTCAGCTAACTTTTTAGCAGAGACGAGGTCTCGCCATGTTGCCCAGGCTGGTCTCAAATTCCTGGACTCAAGTGATCTACCCTCCTCAGCCTCCCAAAGTGCGGAGATTATAGGTGTGAGCCACTTTGCCCAGCCTGGAACTTTCATTCTTAATTATTACTAAGAATTTGCACACATCTACTTCTTGAAATTTTTAAAGTAATCTTGGGATCAAGAAGTGCGGTTACTATATTTAGACACAATCTCAACATTCAACTTATCAGCCACACCTCTAGACTGCAATCCAAATGTGCATAGAACAACACATGCATGGGTTGGAAGTTTAAACTGTTTTTTTTTTTTTTTTTTTTTTGAGAAGGAGTCTCACTCTCTTGCCCAGGATGGAGTGCAGTGGCGCAATCTCGGCTCACTGCAAGCTCTGCCTCCCGGGTTCACGCCATTCTTCTGCCTCAGCCTCCCGAGTAGCTGGGACTACAGGCACCCGCCACCATGCCCGGCTAATTTTTTGTATTTTTTTTTTAGTAGAGACGGGGTTTCACCATGTTAGCCAGGATGGTCTCGATCTGCTGACCTCATGATCCGCCCGCCTCGGCCTCCCAAAAGTGCTGGGATTACAGGCGTGAGCCACCGCACCCGGCCTCTTTTTTTTTTTGAGACAGAATCTCACTCTGTTGCCCAGGCTGGAGTGCAATGGCTTGATCTTGGTTTACTGCAACCTCTGCCTGCCAGGTTCAAGTGATTCTCCTGCCTCAACTGCTCAAGTAGCTGGAACTACAGGTGCGCATCACCACAACTGGCTAATTTTTGTATTTTTAGTAGAGACAGGGTTTCACTATGTTGGCCAGGCTGGTCTCAAACTCCTGACCTCAGGCGATCCACCTGCCTCAGCCTCCCAAAGTGCTGGGATTACAGGCGTGAGCAACCATGCCTGGGTGGAAGTTTAAACCCTTAATGCCAGGTTAAAACATTATATTTTCCAAGGCCATGGGCCAGCAAAAGCAATCATGACCCACTCTATTATTCAGTTTTCTTTTTTTTTGAGACAGTCTCCCTCTATTGCCCAGGCTGGAGTGCGGTGGTGCGATCTTGGCTCACTGCAACCTCTGCCTCCCAGGTTCAAGCAATTCTCCTGCCTCAGCCTCCCGAGTAGCTGGGACTACAGGTGTGCACCACCACGTGTGGTGTTTTTGTAAAACAGTAGAGATGGGGTTTCCCCATGTTGGCCAGGCTGGTCTCAAACTCCTGACCTCAGGTGACCCGCCCACCTCGGCCTCCCAAAATGCTGGGTATTCTTCAGTTTCTGAAGCACACACTCATTTCCCTGTTCAATAAGTCTCAGGAAGCAGCATGTAGTACAGAGGTTTACTAACTCTGTGAATGGGAAGATCACTTGGCTACCCAGTGCTCTCTTATAAACATTGAGTATAAGAGTGTTTCATGAAATCCGTTTTTAAAATGAACATCTCTGTGTGCCACAGTTCCTAGGACTGGGGCAAGGACACAGTGTGAAGTCTTGTTTTGAGGATGAGTCTCTGAAGAGACAGAGTTCCTGCCAGAATGCACACGGAACGTAAGTCAGCCAAGCGTGTCCTGCCAGGGATACTTTGACTTTGGTTTGCTGCTGCTGCTAGGGATATTGGGAGGGTTATTCTTTCCAGGTTGTAGGAGAGGGTTGTGGGTAAAGGTCTGTCGTAAGGGACCTGAGGGGAGAAGAGAAAACAAAGTTCAACGAAGAACAGAAAGGAAGAAACAAAAGACAGAATTTGGCCTGAAAGGACTATTTACCCCGGGCTGCTAGCTCCAACTGATTCTGCATGCGTTGTTCACGCTCTCGCAGCTGACGCGTCATTTCAGCATTTTTCCAGCCTGTGTAAAGAGAAGCAAGAGAGTCAGTTGCATTCCTATTTTTAGACCCCTTTCCCTAGTCCTGTTTCACAGAGGATGAGCCCTTACCTTTTTTGAAGCTCTCTAGGAAGCCTTCCCGTGGAGGTAATTTGTCAGGGCCATGTACAACACGCTGGGGGATTTTAAGTACAGTGCGTACTGCTGGAATCCGGAGACAGGATACTTGGGCCAGGGAAAACAAATTGGAGGAGAGCCAGTACATAAACACTGCCTGGGTGAGAACACAGAGAAGGGACTCAGAAGCTGTATCCCTGGTCAGCTTGCTAGGTGGCTAGGCTAGGCGGAAGGCCTTGGAGCCAGCCTATAAGGCATTACATACCGTGGGGAAATGCATGGTTATGGGCAAGGTTATCAGGGGCATCACTCTGATCACATTTCTCATCCACTGAAGGTCAGAACTTTGCACACCTGTCTCAGCACCTAGCTGCCAAAAGAAGTGGGGTGGAAAAGTTGGGAAAGCTGTCAGTTTCAGTGAATCTGTCTCTAATCTCTTACCCATCAACTCTTTCTCCAGCAAGTGAAGGATGACCATTCTGTACAACTACTTTACCCTCCAATCCCAGTTCACTTTGCAGGCCTGGCACTTGGCCAATCTGGGCTTACCTCAAGGACAGCCCACATTGTAGCAGTGACTGCCAGTGGTAATATGTAGATGGGATCGGATACCGTGAGATCCTGGAACCACCAGAGGCCACCTGTCTGCAGGCTGGGCACAGGAAGGTTGGCCATCTCTCTCAAAGCAATGAAGAAGGAGATGAAGATTGGGGCCTGTTACACAAGATAAACAGTGTCAGCATGCTTTACCAGAGGGAACATTTTCATCACCCCACTACTGAAAGCCATGTATAATCCACCACCACCTGTTTTTTGGGGGACCTGGGGCACATGAAACAGAGAGGAAATTTGATGGGTACTGGATGAAATAAGGAAGGAAATGTTTTTGCTCACCTGAGTCACAGGGAGAATGAGAGGTTTAAAGAGTTTAATACCATGTTTTTTCTCGTAAAATGCCATCTCCGAGGAAGCCTTGTAATCTGTGAGGTGAGGGGAAATTAATGGTTGGGGTAACAGTTATATCAGTGGAGGTGAACATCCTCATCATCTACCCAGCCTGTGAAATTTCTAACCAACCCTCGCCGACTGGGAGTATTAGGCCCAAGAAACAGATAAACCTTTAGAACTCTGCCGACTGTGGCAACTTCTGATTTACATTGTTCCTTTCCCCCAGCAGAATGTAAGGAAAAGTGCAAATGTGGTCTTCTCCCACGCTCATTCTGCAACTGACTCACACTCAGTATGGTCTCCCGCCAACTTGGCCTCTCTGATTCGACTGGAAAACTTCTGGATCTCTGGCAAGTGATTGTGGATCCTGGCTGCCTCTCGCTGGCCCGTCACGATGAGAGGAAATATCAGGCAGCGGGCAAAGACTGTACCTGGAAAATACAAACTAGGATTGGAGTGAAATTAAAGCAGTTCTGCAGCAAGAACGTTGAAGGTTTTTAGGTCCTTACGAAAGGGTCTTATTCTTGCCTTGTCCATTCTGTGACTCATGCCTAAGAGGCCCAGAAATAAGGTCAGGGGTATGAATTAGTTGCTTTAAGCCTCAGTTCTCTGATTTGGCACCACAAAAGTATGGCATTAACTTCTCTAAGCAGATGATTAGGAATCCTGTTTGATTCCTCAAACAAAAAGCTGACAGGAGCACTTTTCTAGATCAATAGCTTCCAAACTTTTCTGTGATCAAAAGAGCCTCCCCCTGCTCCATCAAACTGTAAATGTAGCCCCAATGTACAAAAAAAAAAAAAAAAAAAAGCTGCCCTGAGCAAGGGAAAAGCCTGGCCGCAGAATTGCTTATGTGGTGGCCTTCCCCTTGCTCAGAGATCCCTTTACAAAACTCTGGGGCTTCCAGGAATGAAGTTTGGAAGCCATTGTTCTAGAAATCCCTGGAGTAGGAAATAATCTGGTGGCCTACCGCTTTAGCTCCTTCATATTTTTTTTCTCACACTTCATGTTTCCTGGTCATTCCAACAAATATGAGACTAGGTTATAGGTTTAGCTTTATCAACATTATGATGAATGATACAGAGTAGAAAGAGAAGGGAGCTAAGGATAGAACCCAGACTACTGGCACTGAAGCGGTAGGTAAGATAATTTGGAGATGTGAAAGTATGGTCAGAAAGATAGGGAGAAAAATCAGGAAAGGTTATCATAAAAGCCAAAGGATTGACTTTATTTTTTATTTTTTTTGAATGGAGTCTTGCTCTGTTGCTCAGGCTGGAGTGCAGTGGTGCGATCTTGGCTCACTTCAACCTCTGCTTCCCAGGTTCAAGCGACTCTCCAGCCTCAGCCTCCTGAATAGCTTGGACTACAGGCGCCCGCCACCATGCCTCGCTAATTTTTGTATTTCTAGTAGGGACGGGGTTTCACCATATTGGCCAGGCTGGTCTCAAACTCCTGACCTTGTGATCTGCCTGCCTCGGCCTCCCAAAGTGCTGGGATTACAAGCGTGAGCCACCATGCCTGGGAAAGGATTGATTTTAAGGTCTAAAGTGTCTAACGCAGAAAGACCAAGTATAATAAAAGTGGGTTTAGCAATTATGTTACTGGCAGTTTGAATGAGGTGGTATGAGTAAAAGCCAGACGGCTGAGGGAGTAAATGGAAAGAAGTAGGCTAATTGGATGCAGAGCAATCTTTTAAGTAATAGCTATCAAAAGAATGAAACCCAGTCATCTGTGACAACGTGGATGAAACTGGAGATCACTATGTTAAGTGAAATAAGGCAAGCACAGAAAGACGAACATTGCCATGTTCTCACTTATTTGTGAGATCTAGAAATCAAAACAAATGAAATCATGGGCAAAGAGTGGAAGGAAGGTTACCAGAGGCTGGGAAGGGTAGTCAGGTTGGGAATAGTTAATGGGTAAAAAAAAATTAGAAAGAATAAGATCTACGATTTGATTGCACAACAGGGTAACTATAGTCAATAATAATATTTTTAAATAAAGAATGTAAAAATTAGCCAGGTGTGGTGGCACACCTGTAGTCCCAGCTACTTGAGAGGCTGAGACATGAGAATCGCTTGAACCTGAGAGGTGGAGGTTGCAGTGAGCTGAGACTGCGCCACTGCACTCCAGCCTGGGTGACAGAGCAAGACTCCGTTTAAAAAATAAATAAATAAATAAAATAAAAAGTGTAATTGGATTGTTTGTAACTTAAAGGATAAATGCTTGAGGGGATGGATATCTCATTCTCCATAATGTGATTATTACACCTTGCATGCCTGTATCAAAACATCTCATGTAGCCCATAAATATATACACCTACTAGGTACCCACAAAAATTAACAACAACAACAAAATAAGTAACAGCCATCAAAGGAAGAAGAAAGATAGGGTAGTAGGTGAAGGGGAACTAAGGATGAAGGGAAGAAATCTTCCCCCAGGTAACACATGGGTCTGAGTGAGCATGTTTACATGTTCAGGGTAGGGCAGTAAGGAGGGAAATGTTGAAGACACAGGGGAGAGAAGAGATAATTGATGGAGCAACGTGGCAGAGAGACACATAATTCAAAGCAGAGTTTTAGCTTTACAAAAGCAATGCGAGTGGCTTCCCAATTTAGGGGTTTAAGTGCCTGACCTGAATCTCTGTTCTAAACCAGGATAGCTTCATGACTGTTAATAAGGTACCCTGACTCTAACCCCATGTTTGTATTCAAATATCTATACTTCTTGAATCCCAGATGATCTGGTGGTTTTGTAATGCTCTTTAAGAAATATAGGCAGAGTGCATCTAGGTATCATGAACCTCTATCGCTCATTTGAAATCATCTGCTCTTCTGAACCCAGAGCTTCTGCAACTACTTCCTGAATCCATTCAAAGAACTGCCATCTATGAGGTTCTATCCCTAACCCATGGCCAGGGTATATTCCCCTTACATGCAGCAATGGCCCCCCACCAAGGTAGGCCCAGGTCAACATGCATAAATTCCAGTAAATTCTGGATCAGTCCCACTGGGGTGTATGACCCCAGCCCCAGTTCAGCGAAGCTCTGCTCTGCAGCAGCTTGGACAACATCTGCAGTCTCTCCAGAAGCCACCTCAGGTACTGCTGTGGGTGAGGGAGTTGCAGCAACAACAGGAGGGGCCTGAACCTGTGTGAAAGAAAGCCTTGTATGATATTTATTCACTAGTGAACACAAAGAAAGTGAGACCTTCTTATAATAACCAGTACTGGGTTCTGTTCTATTTCTTGTTCTTCCAGGTTAGCCTACTGTCCGCAGAATTCAAGCTTAAAAAAGACATCTCATTTTTATCAACAGGTAGGAAGAGAAGTCACTTTGAGTAAGATTCCATGACTTCCCTTCATGCTGGGAAGTTATTTCTTTTATCACTGTTTCCCAAACTTCAGCCATATGAATACTACTATCCTGATTTTTGCCATATATTAACATGAAACAATTGCTTTTCTTTAAAACAGCTCAGCAAACCAAATATAACATCTCTCCTGTTGTACTTACAATCATTTCCCCACTGAATTGAAAATCCAACCCAAGCAGAGGTGCTATCATTTTGGAGAGCTGTGTGGGGCGTAGACAAGAACTCTGCTCCATATTCCCCCTGCTCCCAAACAAAACAAAATATGAAGCCAACCAGGAAACACCACTCCTAATACTGCAGGAACGAAAGGCCTCTTACCTGGACTTCTGCAAACGAGATGGCAGAGGTACTGAGGCTGCGGGGGCCAGAAGCCGCAAGGAAGAGGTAGTGTGGGCGACAGCAGCACCGGGCTGCTGGGAATAGGAGCCGTGCGGTCAGCAGTTTCCCGAGCCATTGCGAGGACCCTGCGACGCTGTGGACCTGAGCGTGTAAAAGGATGATGGAGCCCCTTTACCCGGAGCAGAAGTCCTCGCGTGGGGGCAAAGGGAATTCATTATGCTAACTCCCCAAGAAGCAAGCAGCCCGGCCACTACAGGTGAGGACATTGCTATCACCGCGTGCAGACCGCTAGCCCGAAGGCATGCAGCTGGTGGTGCCTGCAGAGCGAAGCTCGAACGTGGGTTCCCCGCATCTCAGTTATCGCAGACCCACATCGGAGGGCCCTGAGAACGAGGCCGAGGTGCTTTCGCCAGGGGCGAAGCCAATTCCAGAAGCTGACAAGGGGCTGCTAGGCCCACAGTGTCGGGGACTAACCCTGGCGCGTCCTCACGTGACCCGAGGTCATGACATTCAGGTACCGGTGAGCAGGTCAGCATCCGCTCACACCCCTAGCACGAGCTGTCCTAGGGCCTGGTTCACTGGGTCAGGGCAGCATCCCGGTGCTCAGCCCCGGGGCATCCTTACCCGACGCCCGGACTGTAGCAGGCGCAGAAGCTCCCGGCGTCCGCACATCAGTCCCATCGCCATTTTGCCCGGAAGAGGACTTGCTTTTGCGCCTGCGCATTAAGAACCACAACCCCCCGAGAGGAAGCGCTTTTGGAAGCGGGCATGAAGCCAGAGTTGTCGCCGCAGATCAGGAGGTAAAAGAGAACGGAGCTTGGCGGCCATATTTGAAGTGGGTAAAAATCTGTAAAGCCACGTTACCATGAGCACGCAGAGAGCCTTTTCTGGAGATTGAAAGGAAGTTGAAGAGCTGGGTTAGCTATCATCGTAAGCTATCATCGTTAATGATGGCGTAAACCTGGGTAATTTTCCTCTAATGTCGCGATTGTCCTCTGATTTGTCTGTTTAAAAATAGCCTCAGAAAAGTCTTGGCTGTACTTGCAGAGGATTTTTCCCACTCAATGATGTTCGATTCTTTTGATTCTTATTGCTAGGTAATATTGTAATCGCAGGTCCAATGAAATTTGAGGGTAGTCTAGAGTCTGACAGAGATTAAGAGAAGGCAGCTTCTAGGAAATATTTTCCTCCCAGATAAAAAGACAAAGCTTCCAGAGGAGACTTCACCTTTCCATTTTTTCTTCTGTAAGTGGGGTGGTGTGAGGACTGACCATGAGGGGACAAGTTTCGAGATGAAAAGCCCACATGCAGGCCGGGCGCGGTGGCTCAGGCCTGTAATCCCAGCACTTTGGGAGGCCGAGGCGGGTGGATCATGAGGTCAAGAGATCGAGACCATCCTGGCCAACATGGTGAAACCCCGTCTCTACTAAAAATGCAAAAATTAGCCGGGCGTGGTGGCGGGCGCCTGTCATCCCAACTACTCGGGAGGCTGAGGCAGGAGAATCACTTGAACCCGGGAGGCAGAGGTTGCAGTAAGCCAGGATTGTGCCACTGCACTCCAGCCTGGTGACGGAGTCAGAGCGAGACTCTGTCTCAAAAAAAAAAAAAAAAAGAAAAACTCACGTGCTGAAGATGGTTGAGGGCAAAGATAGAAAACACCCAAATACTTGATGATATCATTGAGCTGCTGTACCATGTTTGGAACTGCCTATTTCCAGACTTTGTTGTGTAAGATAATTAAAGGTCTTGGACGGGTGCAGTGGCTCATGCCTGTAATCTCATCACTTTGGGAGGCTGAGGTGGGTGGATCACTAGGTTAAGAGATCGAGACCAGCCTGGCCAACATGGTGAAATCCTGTCTCTATTAAAAATACAAAAAACAAAAAACCAAAATAACTAGCCAGGCGTGGTGGTGCGTACCTGTAGTCCCAGCTACTAGGGAGGCTGAGGCAGGAGAATCACTTGAATCCCGGAGGTGGAGGTTGCAGTGAGCCAAGGTGGAGCCACTGCACTCCAGCCTGGGCGACACACCATCTCCAAAAAAAAAAAAAAAAAAAAGATAATTAAAGGTCTTTACCGTTTAGACTCTAAGTCTGTTGCTTGGGTGTTCTGTTTCTTGAAGTTAAAAGCATTCATCTCCAGGGAAAAAGGTTACTGCTCAGAAAGGTGGAGCTGATTATGTTTGAACCCTTACGAAGTCTTAATATGCAGATTACTTTCTAAACAGCAAACTATAGTTTCAGAAAGATACAATAACCTGAAATTATTTCAGTGACTGCTAATTTGGGACGATTATGAATGTACCTGACAGATACGGCAAAAATAGGAGGCAAAGAAATATAATACTGATTTAGTAATAATTAGTGGTATGAGCTAACACTTGCATATGTTGGATGCTATTGTAAACATCAATAGATTTTTGATATGGAAACTTACTGATTTTTTTTGAGATTACTTTTAAAACTCAATACAATTAGAAGTAATTACAAATATACAGCTACAGAGCACTTGGCAGGGTGACTATCTTATGGTACACTGCTACTTTGGTGGCCCCAAATGAACCAGGCTTCCCAATATTTGCACCTTTAGGAGTTCTCTTCTCTTGAGTCTGATTGGCCCTGTAACTTGCTTTAATCAATAGTAGAATGCGTTGGAAGTGATGTTATGCTAGTTTGGGACTATGCCTTAAGAAGGCCTGATAGCTTATGCTTTTGCATTCAGGGGGAAGCCAGCTACTGTGTTAGAAGTTTGACTTCTCAGACTTACTGCCTGTGAAAAGCCCAACCAACCACGTGAAGAACTGAGGTTTGGGCCAACAGCCTCAGTTGAACCCCCAGCCAGCAGTCAACACCAACTTTTGCCAGCCATGTGAAGAAGGCCATTTAAAAAGTGGATTCTGCAGGCCACTGGAGCCACCTCAGGTGACTTCCTGTGGAGCAAAGAAAGGCTATTTGAGCCCACATTGCAAAATTACAAGCAAATAAATAAAATTATTGTGGTTTTAAGCCACTAAGTTGTTGTTCAATAATAGCTGAAATGTACAGGCAAACTTGGAAGATACTGTGGGTTGGGTTCCAGACCACTACAATAAAGCCAATATCATAATAAAGTGAGTCACAGGGATTTTTTTGTTTTGCAGTGCATTTAAAAGTTATGTTGGGCCGGCATGGTGGCTCAGGCCTGTAATCTCTGCACTTTGGGAGGCTGAGGCAGGTGGATTGCTTGAGCTCAGGAGTTTGAGACCAACCTGGGTAACATGGTAAGACCCCATCTCTTAAAAAAAAAAAATACTAGGCTGGGTGCGGTGGCTCATGCCTGTAATCCCAGCACTTTGGGAGGCCGAGGTGGGCGGATCACTTGAGGTCAGGAGTTTGAGACCAGCCTGGCCAACATGGTGAAACCCATCTTTATTAAAAATACAAAAATTAGCCAAGCGTGGTGGTGAGCACCTGTAATCCCAGCTACTTGGGAGGTTGAGACAGAAGAATTGCTTGAACCCGGGAGGTGGAGGTTGCAGTGAGCAGAGACTGTGCCATTGCACTCCAGCCTGGGCAACAAGAGCAAAACTCCGTTTCAAAAAAAAAAAAAGAAAAAGTTATGTTTACACTATACTGCAGTCTCTTAAGTGTGCAATAACATGTTTAAAAAAACAGTGTACATACCTTAATTTGAAAATATTTTATTGCTTAAAAATGTTGATGATCATCTGAGCCTTCAGCAAGTCATATTTTTACTGGTGGAGGGTCTTGCCTTGATGTTTGTTGACTATCAGGGTGGTGGTTGCTGAAGGTTGGGGTGGCCTAAAATAAGACAATGAAGTTTGCTGCATCAATTGACTGTGCCTTTCATGAAAGATTTCTCTATAGCATGTGATGCTGTTTGATAGGATTTTACCCACGGTAGAACTTCTTTCAAAATTGGAGTTAGTCATCTCAAACCCTGCTGCTGCTTTGTCAATTAAGTTTATATGATATTTTAAATCTTTTATTGTCATTTCAACAATGTTCATAGCATCTTCACCAGGAGTAGATTTCATCTCAAGAAACCACTTTCTTTGTTTGTCTAGAAGAAGCAACTCCTCATCTGTTAAAGTTTTATCATGAGATTGTAGCAATTCAGTCACATCTTCAGACTCCACTTCCAATTCTAGTTCTCTTGCTATTTCTACCACATCTGCAGTTACATCCCTCCATGAGGTCTTAGACTCCTCAACATCAACCATGAGGGTTGGAATCAACCTTCTAAACTTCTGTTAATGTTGATATTTTCACCTCCTCCCATGAATCACAAATGCTGTTAATGGCATCTAGAATGGTGAATCCTTTCCAAAAGGTTTTCAATTGACTTTGTCCAGATCCATCATAGGAATTGCTATCTATGGCCACCATAGCTTTACAAAATATATTTCTTTTTTTTTGAGATGGAATCTCACTCAGTCACCCAGGCTAGAGTGCAATGGCGCGATCTCAGCTCACTGCAAGCTCCGCCTCCCGGGTTCATGCCATTCTCTGGCCTCAGCCTCCCGATTAGCTGGGACTACAGGTGCCTACCACCACGCCCGGCTAATTTTTTTTATATTTTTAGTAGAGACGGGGTTTCACCTTGTTGGCCAGGATGGTCTCGATCTCCTGACCTTGTGATCCACCCATCTCGGCCTCCCAAAGTGCTGGGATTACAGGAGTGAGCCACCGTGCCCGGCCTACAAAATATATTTCTTAAATAATAGGCTTGAAAGTCAAAAGTACTTCTTGATCCACTGGCTATGGAAAAGATTTTGTGTTAGCAGGCATGAAAACAACATTAATCTCCTTGTACATCTCGATCAGAGCTATAGGGTGACAAGGTGCACTATCAATGATCAGTAATTTTTTTTTTTAATGGAGACAGTCTTGCTGTGTTGCCTAGACTGGTCTCGAACTCCTGGCCTCAAGTGATTTTCCTGCCTTGGCCTCCTTAAATATTGGGGTTACAGGCATGAGCCACTGTGCCCAGCCTGCAATAATATTTTGATAGGAATCTTTTTTTCTGAGGGTAGGTATCAATAGTGAGCTTAAAATATTCAGCAAACTGTGGGTAAACAGATATGCTGTCATCCAGGCTTTGTTGTTCCCTTTATAGGACACAGGCAGAGTAGATTTTGCATATTTTTTTTCTTTTTTAAGAGACAAGATCTCTCTCTTGCCCAGACTGGAACGCAGTGGTGTGATCATGGCTCACTGTAGCCTTGACCTCCCAGGTTCAAGTGATCTTCCTGCCTCAGGTTCCTGAGTAGCTGAGACTACAGGTGAAACTAATTTTTGTG
>NW_026652291.1:59754136-59776737 GCF_009828535.3 Hylobates moloch | reverse complement strand
AGCCTGGGCAACAAGAGCAAAACTCCGTTTCAAAAAAAAAAAAAGAAAAAGTTATGTTTACACTATACTGCAGTCTCTTAAGTGTGCAATAACATGTTTAAAAAAACAATGTACATACCTTAATTTGAAAATATTTTATTGCTTAAAAATGTTGATGATCATCTGAGCCTTCAGCAAGTCATATTTTTACTGGTGGAGGGTCTTGCCTTGATATTTGTTGACTATCAGGGTGGTGGTTGCTGAAGGTTGGGGTGGCCTAAAATAAGACAATGAAGTTTGCTGCATCAATTGACTGTGCCTTTCATGAAAGATTTCTCTATAGCATGTGATGCTGTTTGATAGGATTTTACCCACGGTAGAACTTTCAAAATTGGAGTTAGTCATCTCAAACCCTGCTGCTGCTTTGTCAATTAAGTTTATATGATATTTTAAATCTTTTATTGTCATTTCAACAATGTTCATAGCATCTTCACCAGGAGTAGATTTCATCTCAAGAAACCACTTTCTTTGTTTGTCTAGAAGAAGCAACTCCTCATCTGTTAAAGTTTTATCATGAGATTGTAGCAATTCAGTCACATCTTCAGACTCCACTTCCAATTCTAGTTCTCTTGCTATTTCTACCACATCTGCAGTTACATCCCTCCATGAGGTCTTAGACTCCTCAACATCAACCATGAGGGTTGGAATCAACCTTCTAAACTTCTGTTAATGTTGGTATTTTCACCTCCTCCCATGAATCACAAATGCTGTTAATGGCATCTAGAATGGTGAATCCTTTCCAAAAGGTTTTCAATTGACTTTGTCCAGATCCATCATAGGAATTGCTATCTATGGCCACCATAGCTTTACAAAATATATTTCTTTTTTTTTGAGATGGAATCTCGCTCAGTCGCCCAGGCTAGAGTGCAATGGCGCGATCTCAGCTCGCTGCAAGCTCCGCCTCCCGGGTTCATGCCATTCTCTGGCCTCAGCCTCCCGATTAGCTGGGACTACAGGTGCCCACCACCACGCCCGGCTAATTTTTAAAATATTTTTAGTAGAGATGGGGTTTCACCTTGTTGGCCAGGATGGTTTCGATCTCCTGACCTTGTGATCCACCCGTCTCGGCCTCCCAAAGTGCTGGGATTACAGGAGTGAGCCACCGTGCCCGGCCTACAAAATATATTTCTTAAATAATAGGCTTGAAAGTCAAAAGTACTTCTTGATCCACTGGCTATGGAAAAGATTTTGTGTTAGCAGGCATGAAAACAACATTAATCTCCTTGTACATTCTGGTTCGGGGTTATGGGTTGCCAGGTTGCCCTATCAATGATCAGTAATTTTTTTTTTTAATGGAGACAGTCTTGCTGTGTTGCCTAGACTGGTCTCGAACTCCTGGCCTCAAGTGATTTTCCTGCCTTGGCCTCCTTAAATATTGGGGTTACAGGCATGAGCCACTGTGCCCAGCCTGCAATAATATTTTGATAGGAATCTTTTTTTCTGAGGGTAGGTATCAATAGTGAGCTTAAAATATTCAGCAAACTGTGGGTAAACAGATATGCTGTCATCCAGGCTTTGTTGTTCCCTTTATAGGACACAGGCAGAGTAGATTTTGCATTTTTTTTTTTTTTTTAAGAGACAAGATCTCTCTCTGTTGCCCAGACTGGAACGCAGTGGTGTGATCATGGCTCACTGTAGCCTTGACCTCCCAGGTTCAAGTGATCTTCCTGCCTCAGGTTCCTGAGTAGCTGAGACTACAGGTGAAACTAATTTTTGTGTTTTTTTTTTGTAGAGATAGGGTTTTACTATGTTGCCCAGGCTGGTCTCAAACTCCTGGGCTCCAGTGATCTACACAGCTACCTTGGTGCGTCCCAAAGTGTTGGGGGTTACAGGTGTGAGCCAGCATGCCTGTCCTGACAGTTTTTTTTTTTTTTAAAGCACTTTAAATGTATTATCCCACTGCCTTCTGGCATCCAAGGTTTCTGCTGAGAAAATGGCCAATAGTCTTTTTTTTTTTTTTTCCCAGAGTGACTGGACTTTAGCTGATAGTGTTATTGAGGATCACTTGTACATTATGAGTTGCTTCTCTCTTGCTGCTGTCAAGATTCTCTATCTTTCAACAGTTTGATTATAATGTGTCTCAGTGTGAGTCTCTTTGGATTTATTTACTTGGAGTTTATTGAGATTCTTGGATTTGTAGATTAGTGTCTTTCATCAAATCTGGGAAGTTTTCAGCCATTTCGTCAAATAATCTTTTTGCCTCTTTATCTCCTCTTTGGGAATTGTAATGCATATGTTGGTCTACTTAATGGTATTCCACAAGTTCCTTGGTCTCTGTCCACTTTTCTTTTTTTTTTTTTTTTGAGACAGAGCCTCACTCTGTTGCCCAGGCTAGAGTGCTGTAACACAATCTTGGCTCATTGCAACCTCTGCCTCCCAGGTTCAAGCAATTTTCCTGCCTCAGCCTTCTGAGTAGTTGGGATTGCAGGCACTCATCACCATGCCCAGCTAATTTTTGTATTTTTAGCAGAGATGAGGTTTTGCCATGTTGGCCAGGCTGTTTTCGAACTCCTGACCTCAAGTGATCCACCTGCCTTGACCTCCTAAAGTGCTGGGATTACAGGCATGAGCCATCTCACTCGGCCTATCCATTTTTCTTTATTTATTTTTCTTTATGCTCCTCAGATTTGGAAATTTCAATTGTCATATTTTCAATTTTACTGATTCTTCTGTGTTTGAGCTCCTCTAGTGAATTTTCATTTCAGTTATTGTGTCTTCCAGCTATAGAATTTCTGTTTAGCTCCTTTTTACAATTTTTGTCCCTTTCTTGGTATTCTAATTTTGGTAATATACCATTTTCCTGATTTCCTTTAGTTTTTTGTCCATGTTTTCTTTTAGCTCTTTGAGCAAATTTAAGATAATTGTTTTAAAGTCTTTGGTAAGTCTAATGTCTGGGTGTCCTCAGAAATGGTTTCTGCCAATTAATTTTACTCCTTTGAATCTGCTATGTTTTCCTTTTTCTTTGTATGCCTTGTAATTTTTGTAGTTTTTGTTGAAAATTAGACATTTGAAAAAACAGCTAACTCCCCTAGTCTTTGCAGATTGGCTCTATACCCGTACAGTTCTTCAACACTGAGCAAGGCTTGCTTTGAGCCTAGGGATCAGCTGAGGTCAAGGCTTAAGGTCTTTTCGGGCTTTTCTGACCAAGTGTCTTACCTGAGCGTGTGTAACTTCCCAATTTCCCCATATACATGGCTGCTTTTGAATGTCTTATTTCCTAAAGAGTCTCAGTCCAGTTTCTCCTGGGGCCTTACATGGTCTACTGTATGTATCCACCCATAGTCTTTTACTCCACATGTCAGTGGGTCTGTAGTCTCCTTGCAGCTTTCATGAGCAATGCCTACTGCTTTTCTGAGACCTGAGGCCAGTCCTTTATGAACCCCCCATATGTGCACAATAATTTGCAAAAAGCTCTGCTCTTCTCCCTTCCATTTAAGGGAGGGAACTTGGAATTAGGCTGCTGCATCTTCCAGACTAAGAGCACTGCCACATCAGGGAGGAGAAGGGGACAAGGGCAAATAAAGACACCACAAAACTTTCTTAACATTTTGAAGGTGGGCTTTCACTTGGTTACTGTAAACTTTTAACTGTTTTTTGGAGCTCTTACAGGTTAGTTCAGCTCATTTCTGGTTGTTTTATGAAGTTTCTGTTGGATAATGAAAGCTTGGAGCTTTGTCATCCACCGTTTTGCTGACATCACATGAGCATCCATCTTAATAAGATAGAAGAAAAGAGCACATTGGACCTTAAGTAAGTATAAGAAAAGAAATAGAAAGTCAAGAGAAGAGGCCAGGCACGGTGGCTCACACCTGTAATCCCAGCACTTTGGGAGGCTGAGGTGGGCAGATCACCGGAGGTCGGGAGTTCAAGACCAGCCTGACCAACATGGAGAAACCCTGTCTCTACCAAAAATACAAAATTAGCTGGGCATGGTGGCGCATGCATGTAATCCCAGCTACTCGGGAGGCTGAGGCAGGAGAATCACTTGAACCTGGGAGATGGAGGTTACAGTGAGCCAGGATCACACCATTGCACTCCAGCCTGGGCAACAGGAGTGAAACTCCATCTCAAAAAAAAAAAAAAAAAAAAAAGACCAGGAGTTCAAGACTAGCCTGGGCAACATAGTGAGAGCAGCCTGGCTAACATGGTGAAACCCCATCTCTACTAAAAATACAAAAATTAGCTAGGCACGGTGGCCGGCGCCTGTAATCCCAGCTACTTGGGAGGCTGAGGCAGGAGAATTTCTTGAACCCAGGAGGCAGAGGTTGCAGTGAGCTGAGATTGTGCTTTGCACTCCAGCTGGGGCGACAGGAGCAAGACTCCATCTCAAAAAAAAAAAAAAAAGGAAATAATCTATATTTCGATTATTGTGGTGGTTATGTAGGTGAATACATTTATCAAAACTCAGCAAACTATTCATTTAAATGGGCACATTTTATGTAAGTTATACATGAATAAATTTTATTCATAAGTAAAAAAAACAGTTTACAGAGGCCACTGCCCTGTCAAAATAGTACGTTTGTCTCAATTAATTCATATATTTTGAGTGAAAAATTTTAAAAAGTTTATTCTCTGGATAATTACTTTGCTTTTTCACCTGGTATGGACATTTAGTCTTTGGTGCCTTATGAGAGAAATGAATAAAGTGCTTGGGTAGTTCTGATGAGAGAGATTATGTCTAAGAATACATCAGGGATGGCTTCATGGAGGAAACCATTTTTAATCTTGGCTTTAATTAATAGATACAGAGAAAGAAAGATAAAAATAAAGAAAATAGCATGGCATTCCAGGCAGAATGAACAATAAAGGAAAACAATATTGCCTTTTGCAAAAATACACTGTTTTTTTTTTGAGGGACTCTGAGTTTTCATTGTTTGTAATATCACATCTCCGTATTAAAGACCGGTGGGTAATTTTCAGTCATTAATTATGCACGGATGATTTCTCCCTATGCAGAATGCAGTTTGTGCTTAATCAGGCAATCTTTTAAAAGATGTAGTCTCTAGGGATTTGCTATTTAAGAAGTGGAACTAGCTACATTATACTTAAATAATTCCTGCTACAGTACCATGTAAAAGGTCATTCATCATTCAACATTTATTTATTCTACAAAATATTTATCAAGTGCCCATTATATATCTGGTACTATTCTAGGCAATAGAGATACACATAAGTCAATATTTATCCCTCATGGGGCCTAATATTCTTTTTTTGTTCTTTTTTTTATTATTATACTTTAAGTTCTAGGGTACATGTGCACAACGTGCAGGTTTGTTACACATGTATACATGTGCCATGTTGGTTTGCTGAACCCTAATGGGTTCGTCATTTATGTAGGGTATTTCTCCTAATGCTATCCTTCCACCTTCCCCCCACCCCACAACAGGCCCTGGTGTGTGATGTTCCCTGCCCTGTGTCCAAGTGTTCTCATTGTTTAATTCCCACCTATGAGTGAGAACATGCGGTGTTTGGTTTTCTGTCCTTGTGATAGTTTGCTGAGAATGATGGTTTCCAGCTTCATCCATGTCCCTACAGAGGACATGAACTCATCCTTTTTTATGGCTGCATAGTATTCCACGGCGTATATGTGCTATATTTTCTTAATCCAGTCTATCATCGATGGACATTTGGGTTGGTTCCAAGTCTTTGCTATTGTGAACAGTGCCGCAATAAACATACGTGTGCATGTGTCTTTACAGCAGCATGATTTATAATCCTTTGGGTATATACCCAGTAATGGGATGGCTGGGTCAAATGGTATTTCTAGTTCTAGATCCTTGAGGAATCGCCACACTGTCTTCCACAATGGTTGAACTAGTTTACAGTCCCACCAACAGTGTAAAAGTGTTCCTATTTCTCCACATCCTCTCCAGCACCTGTTGTTTCCTGACTTTTTAATAATTGCCATTCTAAGTGGTGTGAGATGGTATCTCACTGTGGTTTTGATTTGCATTTCTCTGATGACAAGTGATGATGAGCATTTTTTCATGTGTCTGTTGGCTGCATAAATGTCTTCTTTTGAGAAGTGTCTGTTCATATCCTTTGACCACTTTTCTATGGGGTTGATTTTTTCTTGTAAATTTGTTTAAGTTCTTTGTAGATTCTGGATATTAGCCCTTTGTCAGATGGGTAGATTGCAAAAATTTTCTCCCATTCTGTAGGTTGCCTGTTCACTCTGGTAGTAGTTTCTTTTGCTGTGCAGAAGCTCTTTAGTTTAATTAGATCCCATTTGTCTATTTTGGCTTTTGTTGCCATTGCTAATATTCTTAAATTATGTTTAATATCAAACATTCTAAGAAATCACTGTAATGAATGTAAAACCACTTTGGGTAGACAGTATGATACCAGTAGTTCTATTTAATCTTCCTTTTAAACAAATATATATTTATTTTAAAACATGGGTTTTTCATGTTTTTTTTTTTTTTGGTAAAATTTAGAAAAAAGTGTTTAATACTCCAGGATAAAAAAAAAAAAAAAAAAAAAAAAAAGAAGCCTGAGGAATTTATAGTCTAGATATGGAGAAAATACCTATATATGACATGATTAAAGTACTTTTAAGTAGAGTGTGTAATGAAGTTTGAGGTAACAAAATACAGGGTAACTGTGAGGGTGAAATTGATATGGGGTCACAACAGTCAGGGGACATTTATGAAGGAGGAGTGTTGGTGAGATTTTGGTTGGTGCTTCCAGGCAGAGGGAGCAAGACAGCAGGCCTGGAAGCAGTGATGAGTGGGGTATGTGGAGGACACTGTGAAGACTGGCTTGCAATAAAGTTTAATCTGTAATTCCTTTATAATGATTTCCACGTAGGAAATTAATCACAGTTATAGTCATAGAGGTTCGTTACAGTGTTATTTAAAATATTGAAAATCGGCCAGACGCGGTGGCTCACGCTTGTAATCCCTGCACTTTGGGAGGCCGAGGCAGGTGGATCACCTGATGTCAGGAGTTCGAGAACAGCCCGACCAATATGGTGAAACCCCGTCTGTAATGAAAATACAAAAATTAGCTGGGTGTGGTGGCATGTGCCTCTAGTCCCAGCTACTCAGGAGGCTGAGACAGGATAATTGCTTGAACCCAGGACGCGGAGGTTGCTGTGAGCCTAGATCACACCACTGCACTCCAGCCTGGGCAGTAGAGGGAGACTCTGTCTCAAACAAACAAACAAACAAACCAACCAACCTCCAAAAAAGATGAAAATTGGAGGGAAGTGATGACAACTGTGACTGTTGTGTGACACTGATTCCTCTCGTATTCGTACTGGCTGATCCTGAGGTGAGTCAAAAAAGACAAAAATGTATAAAAATAAAGAAAAATAAATAAAATGGTTAAAAATGGAAACAACCGACATTTTAATCAATAGGGGAATAGAAATGACTTAGGCTGTATTCATTCAATAGAACAATACGTAGCCATTTCAAAACATGTTTTGGATAACAAGGTGGTAAAATGTCCATGATGAAATAAAAATGTTGAGGCCGGGCACGGTGGCTCACGCCTGTAATCCCAGCACTTTGGGAGGCTGAGGCGGGTGGATCATGAGGTCAGGAGATCGAGACCATCCTGGCTAACATGGTGAAACCCTGTCTCCGCTAAAAACACGCAAAAAAATTAGCTGGGCGTGGTGGCGGGCGTCTGTAGTCCCAGCTACTCGGGAGGTTGAGGGAGAAGAATGGCGTGAACCTGGAAGGTGGAGGTTGCAGTGAGCCGAGATCGTGCCACTGCACTCCAGCCTGGGTAACTGAGCAAGACTCCGTCTCAAAAAAAAAAAAAAAAAAGAAAAATGTCATAATTATGTAAAAGAAGCAGAATATAAAACTGTAAGTACATTATGATGGTAATCTTGTGAAAATGAAAAAAATATGCATATCTTAGAAAAAAAGCCTAGAAAAAAATACTCCAAACATTTTATTTACTTTAATATAATTTATTTATTTATTTTATAGAGACAGGGTTTCCCTGTGTTGCCCAGGCTGGTCTCGAACTCCTGGGCTCAAGTGATCCTTATACCTCAGCCTCCCAAATTTCTCGGATTACAGGCATGAGCCACCATGCCTGGCCTCCAAATATTTTATGATGGTTATCACTTGTTGATGGAATTATAGGTGATTTTTATTTCCATCTTTATATTTTTCTGTAATTTTAACATTTATCGTAATGATTACGTATTTTGTTTATTCTCTTAGATAATATTTGTATTAGTTTGCTAGAGCTGCCATACCAAAATACCATGCACTTGGTTGCTTACACAACAGAAATTTATTTTCTCATAGTTCTGGAGGCTAGAAGTCCATGATCAAGGTACCAGTAGGCCTGGTTTCTTCTGAGGCCTGATTCCTTGGTTTGCAGGTGGCTACTTTCCCAGTCTGTCTTCACATGATTTTCCCTCTGTCTGCACGTGTTTCTGGTTTCTCCTTCTTACAAGGACACCAGTGATATTGGATTAGGGCCCACCCTGAAATAAAAACAGAGCACCTCATTTTAACTTAAGCAATGCTTTAAAGACCTTATCTTCAAATATAGTCACATTCTCAAGTACTGAGGCTTAGGACTTATACAAATTTTGGGAAGACACAATTCAACCTATACACTAGTTTAAAAGGTAATTGGTATATTATTGGTAATACAGACACAAAAACTGGGGCAAACCTGACTAGAGTAGAAAGATACGTGGCAAATGGCAATAGGAGGGTAGGTGAAATAACTTCAATGATACCTTAATTATTGATTGTTCACTGTGTACTGGGCATTGTATTAAGATATATTGACTGTCTCATGAAATCGTTGATTTAAATATTGATTTAATATGGCATCAAGTTTGGGAAAACATTGAATCATGACAAGCTGTGGACTTTGGGTAGACATAAGGAATGACTTGAAGGCAGGAAAATGACACGAGGAAGGGCATTTTATTTATTTTTATTATTATTATTATTATTATTATTATTATTATTATTATTATTATTATTATTTTGAGACGGAGTCTTGCTCTGTTGCCCAGGCTGGAGTGCAGTGGCACAATCTCGGCTCACTGCAACCTCCACCTCCTGGGTTCAAGTGATTCTCCTGCCTCAGCCTCCCGAGTAGCTGGGATTACAGGCGTGCACCACCATGCCCGGCTAATTTTGTATTTTTAATGGAGACGGGGTTTCCCCATGTTGGCCATGCTGGTCTCAAACTGCTGACATCAGATGATCCACTGGCCTCAGCCTCCCAAAGTGCTGGGATTACAGGCATGAGGCACAGCACCTGGCCATTTATTTTTATTATTTTTTTTGAGACGGAGTCTCACTCTGTCGCTCAGGCTAGAGTGCAGTGGCATGATCTCGACTCACTGCAACCTCTGCCTCCCGGGTTCAAGTGATTCTCTTGCCTCAACCTCCTGAGTAGCTGGGACTACAGACATGCACCACCACACCTGGCTAATTTTTGTATTTTTAATAGAGATAGGTTTCACCATGTTGGCCAGGCTGGTCTCAAACTCCTGAACTGTAATCTGCTTGCCTCGGCCTCCCAAAGTGCTGGGATTAGATGCATGAGCCATTGTGCCCGGCCATAGGAAGGGTATTTTAGGAAGATTAGTTTGGTAACAGAATGGATTGGTGGGCCAGGTGCAGTGGCTCATGCCTGTAATCCCAGCACTTCGGGAGGCCGAGGCGGGTGGATCACTTGAGGTCAGGAGTTGGAGATCAGCCTGGCTAACATGGTGAAACCCTGTCTCTACTAAAAATACAAAAATTAGCTGGGCATGATAATGGGTGCCTGTAATCCCAGCTACTCGGGAGGCTGAGGCAGGAGAATCGCTTGAACCTGGGAGGCGGAGGTTGCAATGAGCCTCGCCATTGCACTACAGCCTGGAAGACAACAGTGAAACTATGTCTCAAAAAAAAAAAAAAAAAAAAGAATGGATTAGTGTCAGTTTAATTTCAGGGATCAGCAAACTTTTCTGTAAAGGACCAGAAAGTAAATATTTTGGGGCATGCATATGGTCTCTGTTGCAAATACTGAACTCTGTCATTATAATGTGAAAGCAGTGACAGACAATAACTAATGAATGAGCATGGCAGCTGCTAAATCTCAGGTTTAAGCTAAAGCTACCTTCTTACATATTTTAAGTTCAGCCTAAAGGTTTCTTTGTACATTGTGAACTACAACCTAAATGGAATTGTAAACGGACTGTAGCCTACTCTTGTGCCAATCACTGTTTCGGCCAATCAAACATGGCCAACTGTTCAAACTGTGTTCAAATAGGGCAAATGCCGAGCTACAACCAATCCAGCTGTTTCTGTACCTCATTTCCATTTTCTGTATGTCACTTTCCTTTTTCTGCCCATAAATCTTCCACCATGTGGCTGCTTTAGAGTCTCTGAGGCTACTCTAGCTCGGGAGGCTGTCTGATTCATGAATCATTTTTTTGCTCAATTAACTCTTTTACATTTAATTCGGCTGAAGTTTTTCCTTTAACTCAGTGTACCAATAGAACTTATGTACAAGGAAAATTGCAATGTTCCCAACACAAAGAAAAGATAAATGTTTGAGGTGAAGGATATCCAAATTATACTGATTTGATCATTACACATTGTATACAGGTATGAAAATAACACACGTACCCCCCAAAGATGAACAACTATTATATATCAATTAAAAAACCCTTGATGTACAAGAACAGGTGGTGGGCTAGATTTGGCCGATTGGCCATAGTTTGGTAACTCTTGGAATAGATCACGTAAAAGGGACAGTAGCAGATAAAAACTGGAGGTTCAAGCCAAGTTAGGAAGAGAATACGGCAATAATATCTGCAGTGAGGAGGGCCAGAATTAAGCTGGCCAATGTGATGGAAATGGAGATATATTGGAGCCCTTTTAGGGGAAAAGGACTGCAGACCAGGTGATGACTGGAATGCAGAACGTGAAGTGGAGAAAACGAAAGATTTTGGGGATTCTGAGCAGGGAAGTGGGGAAAGGGCAGGGCAGTGCCACAGACATAAATGGATACATCCATGAACTGGCCATTTGCCTGGATGCTCCCAAATCCTTTTCTGCTCTTACCCTCTCTGACTCATATCACATGAAACTACATGCCCCCTGGCTTCTGAATGGGTTCTGGCAATGGAAGTGTAAATCAGAAATAAAATTCTAAGACCCCCCCCAACCATCTGAATGGACCCCTCCTCTTGGCCAAGGGCATTCCAGAATTAACCTGAAAAACTAGCTCAGGCCATGAGGGAAAAGAGGGTCGGAAATGCCTCATTATACCCTCTTCCCTTTTGGAATTCAGGAAAAGCCCGACCAGCATTGACCAACACAGATCTTAAGTCTGATCAGAAACATTTACAATCTACTCTCTCAGAAGCCCGCTACCTGGATGCTTCAAGTGCAGGATAAAACCTTGGTTTACACAACCCCTCATTGTAACCCAGACATTCCTTTCTACTGACAATAACACTTTCAACCTGATGCCAATCAGATAATGGTTTCTTTTTTCTTTTTTGAGGCAGAGTTTCACTCTTGTTGCCCAAGCTGGAGTGCAATGGCGTGATCTCGGCTCACCGCAACCTCCGCTTTGCGGGTTCAAGCGATTCTCCTGCCTCAGCCTCCTGGGTAGCTGGGATTACAGGCATGCATCACGACGTCTGGCTAATTTTGTATTTTTAGTTGAGACTGGCTGGGCTAATTTTGTATTTTTAGTTGAGACTGGCTGGGCACGGTGGCTCACACCTGTAATCCCAGCACTTTGGAAGACTGAGGCGGGCGGATCATGAGGTCAGGAGTTTGAGACCAGCCTGACCAACTTGGTGAAACCCCGTCTCTACTAAAAATATCAAAATTAGCCAGGCATGGTGGTGTGTGCCTGTAGTCCCAGCTACTCAGGAGGCTGAGACAGGAGAACTGCTTGAACCCGGGAGGTGGAGGTTGTAGTGAGCCGAGATCGTGCTACTGCACTCCAGCCTGGGTGACAGAGTGAGACTCCATCTCAAGAAAAAAAAAAAAATAACTACAACAAATTAGCCGGGCATGGTGGTGCACACCTTTGGTCCCAGCTACTAGGGTGGCTGAAGTAGGAGGATCCCTTGAGCTCAGGAGTTCGATGCTGCAGTGAGATATGATTTCTCCACTGTGCTCTGGCTTGGGGAACAACAGAGTGAGACCCGCCATCTCAAAAAAAAAAAAAAAAAAAAAAGGGCTGGGCATGGTGGCTCATGCCTGTAATCCCAGCACTTTGGGAGGCCGAGGCAGGCGGATCACCTGAGCTCAGGAGTTCGAGATCAGCCTGGCCAGTATGGTGAAACCCTGCCTCTACTAAAAATGCAAAAATTAGCCAGGCATGGTGGCACATGCCTGTAGTCCCAGCTGCTTGGGAGGCTGAGGCAGAAGAATAGCTTGAACCCGGGGGGCGGAGGTTGCGGTGAGCCGAGATCAAGCCACTGTAATCCAGCCTGGATGACAGAACGAGGCTCCATTTCAAAATAAATAAATAAATAAATAAGTAAATAAATAAATAAATAAAAAAGTAGAGACGGAGTTTCTCCGTGTTGTTCAGGCTGGTCTCGAACTCCCAACCTCAGGAGATCTGTCTTGGCCTTCCAAAGTGCTGGGATTACAGGCATGAGCCATGGTGCCCGGCAGAGAATTGTTAAATCTACCTGGATTTAAATCTATGACCTGGAAGGCCCACCCCCTACCTCCCTCCTTTGAGTTCCACCCTTCCAGATCAAACCAGTGTAAATCTTACATGTATTGATTGATGCCTTATATCTCTCTAAAATGTATAAAAGCAAGCTGTACCCCAACCACCTTGGTCGCATGTTGTCAGGGCCTCCTGAGGCTGTGTCACAGGCGCGTCTTTAGCCTTGGCAAAATAAACTTTCTAAATTGATTGAGACCTATCTCAGTTACTTTTAAGTTCACAAAAGTCACTGGCACAAGAGTGTAGACAGGGGGAAGGGAATCCAGGATGGTTCTCTCCTGCTCTCTCTGCTTCATGTATTATTCCTAGCAGCAACATCTCTTCCTCCTTGGCCAGAGAGCCTTTCTCTCCACTATCCTAGTTCCCTCCATACAGACCTTGCCATGATTCTTCCGACCTCTGGATGCCCTTAGATTCTGGGCTCCACTAACTCTGCTAACTCCCATTGTCCCTCCAGCCTAGGGGGTGGCGGCAGGTGCCTGCTGTTGCATTTCCAGATTGCTTCGTTGTGCCCCTTTTGGCCTCTTAGCTCTTCTCTTACCCATGTACCAATTCCTTGTGGTAAAATCCTTCTGAAATACTTAGAGTGGTTTCTGCTTTCTGGCTGGACCCTAACTAATATAGTTCAGAAGCTGCATCAGTTATTAAGTTATTATCTCTTAGCTCCAAACCCACTGCTTTGTGATTCTGGGGCTGGTATTCCACAAACTGCTTTTCTGCTTCTCCAACTGTCTCCCTGTTCCACTCTGCCAGTGAGGGATGCTAGAGCAGGGCTAGAAGGCTGGAGGTGGGAGAATGAATTGTTACCTCTAGTTTATTCCATGTGGGTTTCCTATCTAATTGCATCCTGTGAGCACCATCAAGCGGTGCTTCTTCATTCCAGCAGTGCCTCTCATCCAGGAGCTGTATCCAGTTTCCAATCTTTCTAATACTTGCAGAGCCGGTCTTATCATGCCCACTCAGAGACATCAGTGCGGCTCTCTCCTCAGATGTATGAATTTCAGTTCTGTGGGAGCCTTTCTTTAAGCTTCAGAGTTTTTTATTTTGTTTGTTTGTTTGTTTTTTAGATGGAGTCTCACTCTGTCACCAGGCTGGAGTGCAGTGGCGCAATCTCAGCTCACTGCAACCTTCGCCTCCCAGGTTCAAGCAATTCTCCTGCCTCAGCCTCCCAAGTAGCTGGGACTACATGCGTGTGCCACCACACCCAGCTAATTTTTGTATTTTTAGTAGAGATGGGGTTTCACAATGTTGGCCAGGATGGTCTTGATCTCCTGACCTCATGATCCACCCACCTCGGCCTCCCAAAGTGCTGGGATTACAGGCGTGAGCCACTGTGCCTGGCCTGAGCTTCAAAGTTTTAATCACCCTGGCCTCTTCCCTTTGTTCCCTCAGCTGTAGGGGTGGCAACTGTGTTCTGCAATTGCTATCTCTGTGGTCCTTTAGAGTTCTCTTTTTGCTCTTTCAGTTACCTAATTAACAACTTTATAATTACTTAACAATCCTTTATATTTAATTCTTTCCATATACTGGTATGGTTTCTGTCTCCTGACTGGGTCTTGCCAGTTACAGAAGTGCAGCTGGGTTTTTTTTGAAAGGTGTCAGGTTTGGTTTTGAGTATATTGAATTTGCAAGACAGCAGGCTATTCAAGTGGAGATAACTTGTACATAGATCAACTATGGCCCTGGAGTTTGTGGGAGAGACAGGATCTGAAAACGTTTTGTTCTCGTCAGCACTGATGTGGTCACAGTAACTATGATTGCTTGAGCTCTTCGGGTGAGTGGTGTGCAGTGCCAAGAGCAGATGGCTGAGAACAGCCTCACAAAGAAAAGGGGCAACATTTTTAAAAATCACAAATTTGAAGATACAGTGATGAATTTATGATAAAGTATTGATAAATGAAGCTCATACCAAGATTTTTTTTCTGGCTACACTTAAATTCTTACCCAGCCCGTGTTTCAAAGTGTGTACCAATATTGAGGCTCTCCTTACAAAGCAAAAGCCTCGGTACCCTGGAGCTCTTACTTTTCCTCTAGCACCACTAGGGAAAGCCACCAGGTCACAGTGAAGACAGTAATTTATCCTTCCTTCTTTTGATTCTGCGAGTCTACTATCAACACTATAGTGGTACTGCAGAAAGATATAAAAGTTACGAGAAAACTTTATCATCTGATCAGTGGGGCTCTCCCCATACTAACCAGCTATTTTTTAAAATGTCTGTTAAAAAACGTTTATTTTATTTTACTTTTTTGTAAAGACAGGGTCTCACTATGTTGCCTAGGCTGGTCTTGAACTCCTGGCCCCAAGTTATCATCCCTCCTCAGCCTCCCAAAGTGCTAAGATTACAGGCATGAGCCACCGAGCCTGGCCTTTTAAAATGTCTTATCAATTTATTCAAACATCTACCGAGTAGGTACTGACACCTGGTGTCAAGTGTCCACTTCTTTGCAGTTTCCTGCTCACCATTGTTCTAAGCCTTTTCTCTCCTGCACCCTCCCCTTGGTGCCCCTCCGTGCCCCCTTCTCCTTTGACAGGGGCTATCTGTTACTTTGCTGGCAAAATAAAGACCATGTGAGATAAGCCTTTTAATCCATTCCAAAACAACTCTGTGGCAATTTCTTTTTTTTTTTTTTTTTTTTTGAGACGGAGTCTTGCTCTGTCCCCCAGGCTGGAGTGCAGTGGCGCATCTCGGCTCACTGCAAGCTCCGCCTCCCGGGTTCACGCCATTCTCCTGCCTCAGCCTCCCGAGTAGCTGGGACTACAGGCGCCCGCCAACATGCCTGGCTAATTTTTTTGTATTTTTAGTAGAGACGGGGTTTCACCATGTTAGCCAGGATGGTCTCGATCTCCTGACCTCGTGATCCGCCCGCCTCGGCCTCCCAAAGTGCTGGGATTACAGGCTTGAGCCACCGCGCCCGGCGGCAATTTCTTTCTCTTCCCCATCTTAGGTGAGGAACTGAACTTCCTCTTTCCAAGTTTAAACTAACCTTATGTCTTCAGTCCTCTCTGTTCTTTGCCTTTTCTCCCTGGTGGGTGCTGTAACATCTGCAATCAAAGATTTTCTCTCTTAATTATCTCCTTTTTGTCTAGCTTAAGCACTTTTAATTTCTTCTTCTGTCCTCTGCCTGCAGATATAATCCTTTTTCCTCCTTGCTGAAAAAACAAACAAAAACCCCAAACCCCAAAGCCTTCATTTGACCTTGCTGCAATTTTCATCCTAATTTCCTCATCCTTTTGTTGTTACATGTTTGAGGACAGAATTCCATTTTCTCAATGCAGTCACTCCTTGTTCTGCCCTCTTGACGTCTGCTGCTCCCTCAGCCCTCATCTCTGCCACTCAAACTGATGGCTGAAGGCAACCCTGGGTTCCTCATCCTGAGGCGTGGTGGGTTTTTCTCATCCCTCATTGTCTTAGATTTCTCAGTGGTATTTGACACTGTTGATTATCTTTCTTTCTAACACTCTCCTTTCATAGTTTTCATAGAACAACATATAATTTTCTTCCCATCTTTTTTAACCTTTCGAGACAATTTGGATGACCGTATGTGCTGAGCTTAAATTCCAACATATCTACTGCAGTTTGATGGGGGCATGAAGAAATAGTGGTGTCACCAAAAACTGATTGCTGCTAAGATAGGCTTTGTATAATTTTGTCCAATGATGTTAAAATCAACTAGGGGTCTGTCTTCAGCTTGAGAGGTCTTACTATTTGATTGTGTCAGAAGCTGGCTAAAGTAACCAGTCTCATCAGAGAATAGTGCCTGTTGTATAGTCTCTCCCTTGAACCATGCTAGCTAACTAATCCCTAACACATTTTGCCCTTCCAATCCCTTTCATTTCTCCACGTTTTAACCTTCCAGTTTCTGATCTAGATACATTAATTCATTGTTTAGGATATGATCAAGTTCTATCTTCTGACTTTTTACGTTTATGTCCCAGTGGCATGTATTGGTTTTATTCATTAAACTTAGAGTTCTGGAGGTTTTTCTGCCCTAAGTGTAACACACTGTGCTCTATATAAGAACAACAGCAACAACAACAACAAAAAACAAACCCACTTCATTTGACAGGCTTTTCTCTCTTCTTTCTTTTTTTAATTTTTAATTTTTTTTTTTTTTGAGACGAGGCCTTGCTTTGTTGCCCAGTCTGGAGTGCAGTAGTGCGATCATGGCCCACCACAACCTCGACCTCCTAGGCTCAAGCCATCCTCCGTCCTCAGCCTCCCAAGTAGCTGGGACTACAGGGATGCACCACCACACACAGCTAATTAAAAATTAAAAAAAAAAAAAAAGAAAGAAATGGGGTCTCACTGAGACAGCCAGGTGGGAGGTGGTCCCTGGAGAAACTCCAACCAGCCTGCCAGCTGAGGTGGAGCCTGGGGAAGTTCATGACTTTTGCAGCGGGAGGAGCCCGGCCCCTCCTCTTCCTGTGTGGAACCTGAGATTCAAAGGGCGCGTGGGATGCGCTCTAGCAGGGGGCTCTGGCCTTGTGGAGGATCCTTGTTTCCCCCTTTTTTTTCCCTTTTCACTCAATAAAACCCTACTTCAGTCACCCTTTAAACCGTCTGTGAGCCTAAATTTTCGTGGCAGTGGGATGGACAAGAACCCCGTCTTTAGCTGAACTAAGGAAAGTCCTGCAACATCACTGTGTTGCCTAGGCTGGGCTTTTCTCTCTCCTTAAATGTAGAAGTTATTTAACATGATCCTGATTTTGAAAAGTAGAATGCTTCTTGGAGATTTTATGTTTGTTATTCAAGATGAAGAAAATAGGATTTATTATTGTATGAGAATAATTCTATCCATAAATAAAAAATGCTAATTTGAAAAATGTCATCATCCTATGAGACTGGATAAAAATAAGAAAGGATAACCTGGTCTTATAAACAATTTTTTGGGCATTGTGCAAAGTTATAGAGGAGCTTCTAGTTCTCAGTGTTGTTAGTTGATATCTACCATGGTGCTTTAGACCAAATAGAAAGAGAACTGAGCATTGTGAGTTCTTGGAAAAAGAGGCCTCTACAACAAAGAAAAAAGAAGACTACAGTTTTTTGAACTTTAACTATTACTTATTCCTGATTTGAACATGGCAGATTTTTTTTTTCTTTTTTTTGAGACAGAGTTTTGCTCTTGTTGCCCAGGCTGGAGTGCAGTGGCAGTATCTTGGCTGACTGCAACCTCTGCCTTCTGGGTTCAAGTGATTCTCCTGCCTCAGCCTCCTGAATAGCTGGGATTATAGGCATGTGCCACCACACTTGGCTAATTTTGAATTTTCAGTAGAGATGGGGTTTCTCCATGTTGGTCAGGTTGGTCCCAAACACCTGACCTCTGACGATCTGCCCACCTTGGCCTCCCAAAGTGCTGGGACTACAGGCATGAGCCACTGCACCTGGCCTTCAAACATGGCAGATTTTAGTAGAGCCTTAACACTTATCCCTGCTGCTGTCATTTACCGTGAGTTAACTTATATTGCTGAAAGTAGGGAGAGTTTGCTACTTATAGATCATAGAATTTCCCTACTTTCCCCTTTTTATTCTTTTATGTTGTATTTTTTCTCCGATACATATGTTGTAGTTGGGTACATTGTGCAACTCAAATGCGTAATTTAATTTTACTTTGGTGCAAAGAAGTTGAGAGTACAAGGTGACTTGGCTAGTAATGAGGAAGTCAGGGTGAGAATGCATCTTGGATTCCCCACTAGCCAATTCTGGGACAATTTGAGCCTCAAAGTTACAATGATAGTTAACACATAATAACTTACTGACCAAAATAGAAATCCAAGAGTCCAAACTGATGTACGTGAAGAAATGAATAGCCTATAAAAGGAAGACAACAGAACACCTTCTCCTTATAGCAGAATGCCAACTAATAAGTGTGATAAATGTAGATGGAATGATGGAATGAGAAAATCACCATTTGATAACTACCATATTAGTAATTGCTTCAGACAAGAATCATCAATGGCAGCTAAAGTTAGCCAGCAAGTTTGATGAGGAACATGGTATTTACTAGTCTTGAATAATCTCCCTTAAGGTTACCTAGTCATTACAAAGGGAAAAACAGTAACTTTACAGTGGTGCTGTCTGGTAAACACTGCTTTAACCAAGTAATCAAAGTTATATCACTAACGATGGGACCAAGTAAGATGCATTTCTCATGTGATGTATTTTTTTTTTTTTTTTTTTGGGACAGAGTCTCCATCTGTCACCCAGGCTGGAGTGCAGTGGCAAGATGTTGGCTCACTGCAAACTTCACCTCCCGGGTTCCAGTGATTCTCCCACCTCAGCCTCCCGAGTAGCTGGGATTAGAGGCACCTGCCACCATGCCCGGCTAATTTTTGTATTTTGAGTAGATACTGGGTTTCACGATGTTGGCCAGGCTGTTCTTGAACTCCTGACCTCAGATGATCCACCTGCCTCGGCCTCCCAAAGGGCTGAGATTGCAGGCGTGAGCCACAGCACCTGGCCTTCTGATGTGATGTATTAACAAGGACACAACATCATTTTAGTGATATTCCTGCCAAAAATGCATATGCTGAATCTAATCATGAGGAAATATCAGACAAACTCCAATTGAGGGATATTCTACAAACTGGCCTCCAGTCTTCAAAAAAGTCAAGGTCATGAAAGACTGATGATCTGTTTCAGGTTAAAGGAGACTAAAGAGACATGACAACTGGATGTAACATAATCCTGGAATTGGAGACTGGACTTAAAAAAAAAAGACATGTTGGCATAAGTGATGACAGGTGACTACGTACTGGATTAGAAAATGGTATTGTAGACTGGGCGCAGTGGCTTACGCCTGTAATCCCAGTACTTTGGGAGGCTGAGGCAGATGGATCACCTGAAGTCAGGAATTCGAGACCAGCCTGACTAACATGGTGAAACCCCATCTCTACTAAAAATACAAAAAATAGCTGGGTGTGGTGGCTCATGCCTGTAATCCCAGCTACTCGGGAGGCTGAGACAGAAGAATCGCTTGAACGCTGGAGAGGGAGGTTGCAGTGAGCTGAGATCGCACCATTGCACTTCAGTCTGGGCAACAGAGTCAGACTCTGTCTAAAAAAAAAAAAAAAAAGGAAAAAAGAAAAAATGGTATTGTATCAATGTTAAATTTCCTGATTTTGATAATTGTACTATGGTTATGTAAGAGAATGTCCTTGTTCATAGAAAATGCACATTAAAGAATTTAGGGACAAATAGGCATGATGTTTGCCACTTAATAATCTCAAAGCGTTCAGGAAAAATATATACACATATATCTGCAGAGAATGACAAAATATGGGACAAATGTAAACAATTAATGAATCTAGAGAAAGAGTATACAGGAATGCTTTGTATGATTCTTCAACTTCTCTGTAAATTTGAAATTATATCAAAATAAAAAGTTACCAAATAAGCCCAACTCTTAATTTTTTGGGGAGGGTTAATTTTTTAAGTAAATTATTTTTAAAAGTATAATATGTATACAGAGGAGTGCACACACCAAAAGTGTACAGCTTGATACAGTTTATGAAACGAACCCCCCACGTAATCACAATCCAGGATTTCAAACACAAAACTTCCATATTCTCTACTCAGATTTCCCAGTTGTTAACATTTTGCCATATTTCTCTCTCTCTCTTTAACGTATATGATGATTCTTTTTCCAAACCATTGAAGAACAAGTTGCAAACACGATGATCCAACCCTTAAATACTACAGTGAATTTCCCCTGAACAAGGACATTTTTCCTATATAATACAACTATCCCAATTCAGGAAGTCAACATTGATATAACGCTACTATGCAATTAACAGACCGTGTTCAAATTTTGCCAACTGTTCCGTGCTCTGTTTGTAGTCTAGAATGTGATCCAGTATCACATTGCATTAGTTGTTATGTCCTTTTAGTCTTCTTCCATCTAGAATTGTTCCTTAATGTTTCCTTGTCTTTCATGACCTTTACAGTTTAAACAGTGTATTCTATTTCATTCTCTAAGTACTCTCAATTGGGGTTTGTCTGATACTTTCTCCTGTCTATACTCAGGTCATGAATTTTTGGCAGGAGTGGTCCCCAAAATAATACTAAGCTGGCTGGGTGTGGTGGCTCACGCCTGTAATCCCAGCACTTTGGGAGGCCAAGGTGGGTGGGTCACCTGAGGTTGGGAGTTTGAGACCAGCCTGACCAACATGGAGAAACCCTATCTCTACTAAAAATACAAAATTAGCTGGGCATGGTGGTGTATGCCTGTAATCCCAGCTACTTGGGAGGCTGAGGCAGGAGAATCACTTGAACCTGGGAGGCGAAGGTTGTGGTGAGCCGAGATTGTGCCATTGCACTCCAGCCTGGGCAACAATAGTGAAACTCTGTCTCAAAAAAAAAAAAAAAAAGAAAAGAAAAAGAAAAACTTTCCTTAATCATTCATTCATCATTCATTCATTCATTCATTTATTAATGTCAATGTGAACTCATGGACTCTTATGTTAGTCAATAGATTAGGATCTGTTATCATCATTTATTACAATGCTCAGATTGTCCCAGTTTTGGTCAGTGAAAACTCTCTCAAAGCTGTGTCCCATTTCCTTTGGATATATCTCCATCATTCTTTGAGTACTTCCTTATTTTCTGCTATTATAGAATATTCCAAACTCAACTTATACCCCAGCACTGGAATCTGTCATTTCTCCAAGGATTCCTGGTTCCTTTTAGTGGAGGATGGTATTTAGAAACCAAGATCTGGGTGCTTAGTAGGCTCATTGGAACTAGGGTTCACATGCACACATTGATTATCTATATCTATCTAATCTTATCTATCTAATCATCATCTAGCAAATATAAATTCACACCAGTATCTCCAATTCCAATCCAATATCTCAATTTTTTTCTAGCTTTCTTCCATTCTATGTGGGAGAAGTTCACTCCATTTTTCTTGACCTCTCAGCTTCTCAGTCCCAGCTCTGGTGCCACCTCTTTTGCCAGCAACTTCTTTGGTTCTCTGCCTCCCTGTGGCTGCCTCTGTGGTGGCCATTCTGCCCCCTTCATGGTATAGACAGGAAGGGCAGGGAAGAGGGAAGTGGAAGAGCCATTCTGATATCCCCCTAGCTCTTTTTTTTTCTTTTAAATGGAGATGGGGTTTCACCATGTTGTCCAGGCTGGTCTTGAACATCCGAGCTCATGCCATCTGCCAGCCTCTGCCTCCCAAAGTGTTAGGATTACAGGCATGAGCCACTGCACCAGGCCTTCCCTGGCTCTTTAGTTAGAACCCAACACTCTTCAGGAATTGATACACACTGAGAGTTTGACGCCTCAAGATATTCCAGTGTGATGGGTTGTTTTATGACTTAAAGTGACTAATACCTGCAAGATGAGTTAGTGTTTAGTGAGAATAGGGGAAACAGAATCAGCAGGAGCAGACAGAGGGGAGAAAATAATGGAAAGGATAAATAATCTCCCTTCTAGTTGGAGATGGACAGAACTCAACTCCAGTTTTAGTTTTATAGGGGCAATGATTCTCACCAGTGCTCATGCCCCAGAGCATGCGTTTGCCATAGAAAGGCTGGGTTGGTTGGAGTGGGGATGGAAAGTAGGTTTTCAGATCCATCAAGGAGAGAATGCACATTTTAGATGGCTCTGGAATCAATTTGGCCTTTCCAGATGACCTGTGGTCAGGCTAGACTTTTTAGGACCTTTATTCTCTTTTTTTCTTTTTCTTTTTCTTTTCTTTTCTTTTCTTTCTTTTCTTTTTCTTTCTTTCTTTCTTTCTTCTTTCTTTTTCTTTCTTTCTTTCTTTTCTTTCTTTCTTTCTTTCTTTCTTTCTTTCTTCTTTCTCTTTCTTTTTTCTTTCTTTCTCTCTCTTTTTTCTTTCTTTCTCTCTCTTTCTCTCTCTCTCTCTCTTTC